>NC_057807.1:688482659-688490168 GCF_018294505.1 Triticum aestivum | reverse complement strand
CGCGTGCCCTATGCCGCGCGTGCCTGCCCCCGACGCCCCGGTTCCTCGCGTCGCCGCCCCTGTAGCGAGACCGCCGGCCACCGTCCTGCGTGCCTCCGCTCGCCGACGGCGCTGCTCGTCCACCCCTTTCCCCGCCTGGCGATGCTCATCGGAGCACCCCGCCGCTTGCCGCCGTGGCCTTCTCCTTGCGCCCGCGTCGCTGCCCGACGCCGCGGCCAACCGACGTCGTGGCCGTCCTCCCCGCCTCTGGATGCACCCCTTCTGGCCTCCCGCTCCCGGTGCTGGCGCCCGCCACCGGCGTCCCCCCAATGTTGGCCTGGGCAAGCGCCCCTTCGAGCACCCGCACCCACATGCTCGCGCCCGATACCCGATGCCCGCTAACCGCCCCTGTGGCTTGGCCTTTGAGTCACTGCCCAGTGGGGCCCCCAGCGCCCCAGAATGTTTTAAAAAAAAGAAATTAAAATAAATAATAATAATAATATTATTATATATTAAAAATTAATTAATTAACTAGTAAAGAATTAACTAACTTAATTAATTTTGATTAATTAAACTAATCAATTAACTAAACTAATTAATCAGTTAATTAGTTAATTAAGTAGTCAATGACAGTGGGGCCCACCCCCCTAATTAATCCTGTTTAGGTTAATTAAAATGCTTAATTAAAATGTGTCACTGACCAGTGGGACCCATTGGTCAGGTTGACCAGTCAACCCCTGTTGACTGCTGATGTCAGCAAGACATCATGCTGATGTCATAAATCCATTTTCGGGTTAAATTAATTAATTAATTAAATTCTAGAAATTAATAAAATCTTTAGAATATCATATCTTTTATTCCGTAACTCGGATTAAATTATTTTCAACATGAAAGTTGCTCAGAACGACGAGACGAATCCGGATATGCAGTCCGTTCGTCCGACACACATCCCTAGCATAGCAAACACGTAACTTTCCCCCTCCGGTTCATCTGCCCGAAAACGCGATACACCGGGAATACTTTCCCAGATGTTTTCCCCCTTCGTCGGTATCACCTACTACCGCGATTGGGCACACTTAGCATCACGCTTTGTCATGACATGCATCGTCATGCATATGTTTGCATTGTATTTATTGTTTCTTCCCCCTCTTCTCTCGCTAGACACCGAGACCGACGCTGCTACTGCCCAGTTTGACTACGGAGTTGACGACCCCTCCTTCTTGCCAGAGCAACCAGGCAAGCCCCCCCCCCTTGATCACCAGATATCGCCTATTCTCCTCTATATTGCTTGCATTAGAGTAGTGTAGCATGTTACTGCTTTCTGTTAATCCTATTCTGATGCATAGCCTGACATTGTTGCTACATCTGTTGATACCTTACCTGCAATCCTAAATACTTAGTATAGGATGCTAGTTTATCATCATTGGCCCTACATTCTTGTCAGTCTGCCTTGCTATACTATTGGGCCGTGATCACTCGGGAGGTGATCACGGGTATATCCTATACATACATACATACTATACAGATGGTGACTAAAGTCGGGTCAGCTCGATGAGTACCCGCAAGTGATTCTGATGAGGGGGCTGAAAGGACAGGTGGCTCCATCCCGGTAGAGGTGGGCCTGGGTTCCCGACGACCCCCGACTGTTACTTTGTGGCGGAGCGACAGGGCAGGTTGAGACCACCTAGGAGACAGGTTGGCCTGGCCCTGTTCGGCGTTCGCGGATACTTAACACGCTTAACGAGATCTTGGTATTTGATCTGAGTCTGGCTACTGGCCTATACGCACTAACCAACTACGCGGGAACAGTTATGGGCACTCGGCATCGTGGTATCAGCCGAAGCCTTCGTGACGTCAGCGATTGAGCGGCGCACGCCAGATTGGACCGCGTAACGTGACTTCCTTTGTAGTGGAGGTTGCTAGGTCTGCTTCCGGCTGCGTACCAACATGCAGGTGTGCTAAGGGCAATGGGCCTAGACCCCTGTGCGCTTAGGTTTAGACCGGCGTGCTAACCTCTCTGTTGTGCCTAGGTGGGGCTACGACGTGTTGATCTTCCGAGGCCGGGCATGACCTAGGAAAGTGTGTCCGGCCAAATGGGATCGAGCGTGTCGGGTTATGTGGTGCACCCCTGCAGGGAAGTTAATCTATTCGAATAGCCGTGATCTTCGGTAATAGGACGACTTGGAGTTGTACCTTGACCTTATGACAACTAGAACCAGATACTTAATAATAAACACCCTTCCAAGTGCCAGATAGAACCCGGTGATCGCTCTCTAACAGGGCGACGAGGAGAGGATCGCCGGGTAGGGTTATGCTATGCGATGCTACTTGGAGGACTTCAATCTACTCTCTTCTACATGCTGAAAGACGGAGGCTGCCAGAAGCGTTGTCTTCGATAGGACTAGCTATCCCCCTCTTATTCTGGCATTCTGCAGTTCAGTCCACTGATATGGCCTCCTTACACATATACCCATGCATATGTAGTGTAGTTCCTTGCTTGCGAGTACTTCCCCCTTTCCTTTCTTTCTGGTTGTCGCAACCAGATGCTGGAGTCCAGGAGCCAGACGCCACCGTCGATGACGACTCCTACTACACCGGAGGTGCCTACTACTATGTGTAGCCCGCTGACGACGACCAGGAGTAGTTAGGAGGATCCCAGGCAGGAGGCCTGCGCCTCTTTCGATTTGTATCCCAGTTTGTGCTAGCCATCTTATGGCAACTTGTTTAAGTTATGTCTGTACTCAGATATTGTTGCTTCCGCTGACTCGTCTATGATCGAGCACTTGTATTCGAGCCCTCGAGGCCCCTGGCTTGTATTATGATGCTTGTATGACTTATTTATGTTTTAGAGTTGTGTTGTGATATCTTCCCGTGAGTCCCTGATCTTGATCGTACACATTTGCATGCATGATTAGTGTACGACTGAATCGGGGGCGTCACAAGTTGGTATCAGAGCCGACTGCCTATAGGAATCCCCTTTCCACACTCCCTGCCGAAGTTGAGTCTAGTCGATGAAAACTGTTTCACTAACATGGTTGTGCGGCCCATGGGCCCACGTCGCCATTGGGTGGCATTAGGATCTTTTACTCCTCGATCCTTACTCTGGGACTCTTATCTCTCTTCTATTCGGGTTAAATGATTTTACTAAATTTGACTCTAGGTTCTCGTAACTACTTCTCCCGGAGAGCCCCTTCATTCCATGGCCTGCTTCACCAGAAGATTCCGAAGATACTCTTTGATATTCTCTCGAGACTTTGTGCCCACCACTTTTGCTATTCCCGACCACCGATAAATCCTTATGGGTAACTACTTACACTTGCCATTCATATGATCATCCCCCGTTGATCTTATTATTACAAGACACCCCGAAGTTTTCTCTATTGTTCCAAGAATACTTTGTGCCTACTGCCTTGCAGTTCCTTGTCGCCTGAATACACCTACAAATTAATCCTCACACTTACCGAGGATTTGTTTCTCCCTAGTTGTTCAGGTGTTTCACAAAATCCTTCGGAATATTATCCAATTTTTTGAAAATCCTCTGCAGCCTATGGCTCTAGAAATTCTTGTCTGCTTGCATTATGGTTAAATCCAAATGCCTAGCATTATTCATTGACATCCTTTGCACTATCGTTTTGAGACTGTTGATTCAATATGATGCGGATGTTTGCAATTGTCAGTCGCAATTAGAATTCATCCTTCCGGCTAAGACGTCATTTTTGAACATGAGCTAGTTCTCGACCAATCAATTGTCGTCGGTTGTACCCCTAAGTCTATTCAGCTTATCCATACTTAATCAGAGCGTCTGCTTCTGATCCTTCGATTTGGAATCATAATTCCTTTGCTTTTAAGCTTCGAATTATTCAGATGATTCCATAACCGTTGCATTTGCATTCTTTCCTCTTCTGGTTGAGTACCGATACTCACATCAGATCCTTTCTGGACCATCAAGTCCTTTGTTGGATTGTTATCCGACAGTGTCCTTCATATTTAATCACCTTGTGAGTTATTTCCCTGATACATAATACCATTGGTAAATCCTATCCTCTGCTTGGTCAACCATGCTATACTTTCGAGCTGGTGATAATTACTCCTGATGTTTGTGGTATATGTTCCTAAGATGCCCTTATGGGTTGAACCTATGCCTTCCCTAACCGTATGCACCCGAGAGTTTTCACGAGTCATACTCTTCTGGTGTTTTGCCAGGTAATATTTCAACACTACAACTTCATCGAAAGCGAGAGGTGAGTGAAAGGTTATGCATTGAAGAAGTGGGAGTCGACCTTGAACTGGTGTTCATGCCCATGGACACGATGTAGATCCTATCATGGAAACTTCTTGTAATAATAACTATTTGCTTGATATAGGTTCGTCTAGTATCCATGTTTGGTCCTTTGCAACCATGGTTCCGACCATGATTGTTCTCCTTTGATTCCATTTCTCAGACAAGATGAAGTACTTGTCTCCTACAGATCATTTCACGTGTCCACCGTCTACTCTGCTCTACCGTCGAGTATTTCACTCTGGTATCTCGAGAATATCAACGAACTACATAACTTCTTGTGAGTTCTTCATCAACTATTATTTCTTGATGATTCCAATTTTCTCCGGGTTTTGAGTTGTTTTTCACTCGAAACCCCGATAACTAAATCGAGTCCGTTCTACGGTTCAACTACTCTTTGTAATCCTTATTACTTGCGAGTTGTACTCGCTGATGTCATTCCCAACCGATTGGCTACATCATCATCATCATCATGCTAAAGCTTAAACTATGCTACCTGGTCCTTATTCCTAGAGCACAACTTTCGATGATGAGCTAAGCTTACGTCGATCTTCCTTGTCTTACCGTTTCACCTCAAGCAACAAGCTTGATTCCGAGTTTGTTCGTATCCGTGGTTTCAATAACTTTTCGCTCCATCCTTCCTTTTGCTTGATGTCGTCGATGATCGATTACATCTCCATGAAACCTCTCGACAAAATTTGTCATGATCATCATCAACATTCTGAGTTCCTCCAGGATATCAATTGTATTCATGATGAGAAATACCATCCTTGCCCCTCGATGATTTGTGTTATCATCGGCAACATTCTTGCTTTCCCTTCAACACAAACTTGTTCATGTTCTGTGTTGTAGCTTAAGATCCTTGCTATCCAACTTATGTTATGTTCTACCTTGGAGTATTGCTAACTTTTATGTCAAGAATGTCATGGGAAATTCACCACCCTTAAGAATTCTTGATACAAGTGATACTTATTAACATCACCATTATTTTCTTGGTCCCCGTGTTGTTTCTAACCGAAATACCGACAAATGGTCTGTGATGTGTAAATTCTAAACTTCTAGCAACCCTATTGCTTTGAAGTTATTGGTCTATAGTTTCATTCTACGTCTATGGCTTATTGAATCATCATTCGAACATTGATCATGCTACCTAGCCCATATTTCGGGTGCACATTTCAACCAATGTTTAACTGTGTATGTTTTCCTCGAGCATACATCATTAAGTCATTTGATCTAGCTAATATTATCCCCTTGATCACATAGTTGCGGAAATCCATCTTTTTGGAAATCTCAATGGATTGTCGCTGAGTCAATCAGTCACCTCCTCACCTCTCCTTGATTTAATGGTGAACCCCTGTTCGAAACTCGCTTCCATAGTTCATTTCCTGAGGATCATCTAATGTCGTCTCGTCAATTGTGTTGCACCTCTTCTTCTCAGGCATCCCGAGTTTAAGGTGTCCTGACACCAATCGGATCTGAATCTTGGTCAGATATGATGGTTGGGAAAACTTTCCAGGAGTTATGTTGTTGGTCCCTTGATGACCCGGTAATATGATGTCATGTCTAGCACCCCTGGCTGGAGGACCTGCCATTATAATTTCTTTTGCAAGGATGACCATTCTTCCTAGAGTAAATTGTAGGACTTATTTTATAACTTACTCCTGATGGATCATACGGGAATCCAAAGTCTGGCCCTTGATTGGAACACCGTATCATTACTACCTCGAAGCATCACTATGATACCCCGCTCATCAACAAGAACATTGGAGGCGCGATGCTAAATGTTTCTTGGTCAGTTATCCAAACACCGTTGTATGGGTAACATCTTGATTAATCCTTGCCTCTTATATGAATGGTTGGGTACTTGCTCTCCTACCCTGTATGCCATGTTCTGCTTGTACATGGGAAGGATATACTCCTAATAATTGTGTGTAATCACAATTTTTCTTTCCATTGTTCTGTTTAATCTGAAAATCGCGTTTTCCTTTCCATTCTTTTGTTTAACCTTCCCTGAATCTGACTTAACTGAGCAGAGATAATTCCCTGCTTAGGTAGGCACCTTGTTGTACCACTCTGTCTGTAAGACCCTGTTACTATTGTTGATGACATTCCGGTAACCACCGATGGACGAGAACTTTGCCTATTAGTCCGCCTCGTTCAACGAACAGGAGAATGGTTCTCTTCGTCCCTCGCCCTTGGTACCGATGTTGTTGCCGACATAACTAACGGGCTATCCTCTAACATGCCTTGTTATCATGACTATGCAAAATATCACCGCCCTTTCTACTTTTTATCCCACATGGTGGGCCCATAACCCACAGTTCCACAGGATCGAAACCTGACTCCCCTGTACACCCCCTGTTACCTTAGTTATTCCTCGCGCGTGGCCTCGTAAATAATTCACGAGCCACCTTTCGAGAGATCATCAATATTGGTATCAGACGCAATACTTATTCCCATTGCTCTAAACCCCTTTCACACTCTATTTTAGGCAATGAACGATTGTCTATCTGCTCAAAACTTCTCAGGATACCTCCTCACTTTGCTCTCAATAATGTCTAAAGTTTCAATTCGAGAGTTACTTTCCGCCACCTTCCCTGATGTTATCTGCTAGATAAACAAACATTGTAGCGGTCCGTTCTTTCGTAATACCCCATTATCCTTTCGTAAGTACGATGGGGTTCCCGAAGGAAGACAACTTCATCATGATGCATTGGAATAAAGAATTGAAAACATCAACGAAAGGGATTAACTTCTTCGAGAAGATCCTTTAGAATATCGTAACCAGAACTTTCCCCCTTACTCCCCTCTTAAATCTCGGGACGAGATTTCTTGTAGTGGAGGAGAATTGTGACGCCCGGATATTTAAGCTACAGTAAACCTCTGTTAATGATGCCAAGTCAGCACGGTTACTGTTACTGATCTCGGGTTGATTCGGAACCGTTTCAAAATTCAAATTTAAATTAGTGTCAACAATAAAAGTTTTCAAAAGTTGAAACAAAAATGTTCAGTGGGTGCCCAATACTACAAGGGTAATTATAATAAAGCAAACACATTTTTATAAAATGCCTAAATGATTTAAAATGAAATAAAACAGAAAAGGTAGAATAAATAAAAAGTAAAAACAAAGCAAAAGAAAGGAACCCACCCCCCTTGCTGGGCCGCGGCCCAGCTGGCCATCGGGCCAACTAGGCCGGCCCAGCCGCGCCCAACCCCACTCCTCATAACCCCCCGGGAAAAATCCACTCCCT
>NC_057807.1:688357992-688482338 GCF_018294505.1 Triticum aestivum | reverse complement strand
GCCGCCCGTCGCCCAAGAACCTCGCGCGCCTGACACCGTCGCCGACGCTCGTCGCCAGGCCTCCTCCCCGCCGCCCGTCTCCGGCTGGCCTCCCCCCCTCGCTCCTCTTCCCCGACCCGATCTGGATCGGGAAGTGGCAACGAGCCTGACGCCCCCTTCATCAACGCCACCACCGTCGCCCGGACCTCGTCGGAGCCGCCTCGTCGGAACGGACCTCCCCACCGGACTGCTTCCCCGTCGCACGTCGTCTCCGTCGACCACCCCGACACCCACTGCCCCGTTCCCTACGCCCCAATGTGAGCCCCGTCGCGCTCGCCTCCGCCTCACTCCATCCCTCCCTCTGTCCTACGCCGCGCCTGGGCCGCATGCCTCGCCGTGCCCGCACCAGCGCGCCACTGCGGCCCCTTCGCACTCGTGCCTGCTGCCATGGCCGCGCGTGCCTGCCCCCGACGCCCCGGTTCCTCGCGTCGCCGCCCCTGTAGCGAGACCGCCGGCCACCGTCCCGCGTGCCTCCGCTCGCCGACGGCGCTGCTCGTCCACCCCTTTCCCCGCCCGGCGATGCTCATCGGAGCACCCCGCCGCTTGTCGTCGTGGCCTTCTCCTTGCGCCTGCGTTGCTGCCCAACGCCGCGGCCAACAGACGCCGTGGCCGTCGTCCCTGCCTCTGGATGCACCCCTTCTGGCCTCCCGCTCCCGCTCCCGATGCTGGCGCCCGCCACCGGAGTCCCCCAACATTGGCCTGGGCAAGCGCCCCTTCGAGCACACGAACCCACACGCTCGCGCCCAGTACCCGGTGCCCGCTAACCGCCCCTGTGGCTTGGCCTTTGAGTCACTGCCCAGTGTGCTTAGGTTTAGACCGGCGTGCTAACCTCTCTGTTGTGCCTAGGTGGGGCTGCGATGTGTTGATCTTCTGAGGCCGGGCATGACCCAAGAAAGTGTGTCCGGCCAAATGGGATCGAGCGTGTTGGGTTATGTGGTGCACCCCTGCAGGGAAGTTAATCTATTCAAATAGCCGTGATCTTTGGTAACAGGACAACTTGGAGTTGTACCTTGACCTTATGACAACTAGAACCGGATACATAATAAAACACACCCTTCCAAGTGCCAGATACGACCCGGTGATCGCTCTCTAACAGGGCGACGAGGAGAGGATCGCCGGGTAGGGTTATGTTATGCGATGCTACTTGGAGGACTTCAATCTACTCTCTTCTACATGCTGCAAGACGGAGGCTTCCAGAAGCGTAGTCTTCGATAGGACTAGCTATCCCCCTCTTATTCTGGCATTCTGTAGTTCAGTCCACTGATATGGCCTCCTTACACATATACCCATGCATATGTAGTGTAGTTCCTTGCTTGCGAGTACTTTGGATGAGTACTCACGGTTGCTTTCTCCCCCCTTTTCCCCCTTTCCTTTCTTTCTGGTTGTCGCAACCAGATGCTGGAGTCCAGGAGCCAGACTCCACCGTCGACGACGACTCCTACTACACCGGAGGTGCCTACTACTACGTGCAGCCCACTGACGACATCCAGGAGTAGTTAGGAGGATCCCAGGCAGGAGGCCTACGCCTCTTCCGATTTGTATCCCAGTTTGTGCTATCCATCTTATGGCAACTTGTTTAACTTATGTCTGTACTCAGATATTGTTGCTTCTGCTGACTCGTCTATGATCGAGCACTTGTATTCGAGCCCTCGAGGCCCCTGGCTTGTATTATGATGCTTGTATGACTTATTTATGTTTTAGAGTTGTGTTGTGATATCTTCCCGTGAGTCCCTGATCTTGATCGTACACGTTTGCGTGCATGATTAGTGTACGACTGAATTGGGGGCGTCACAAATGGGCCTCTGTTGGGCCGTGCCACGTGTCGACGTATCATAGGCGCCATCTGTCCAATGAGTGGATGACATCTGTCCCAACGATGAGCCGACACATGTTTCCTCCAGCCAATGATGATTTTACACGTGGAAAATCCCCATTGGTCGGGGCTTTTAACGGGTTATAGGATCCAAAACCCGACCCGATAGCTTAAGCGTTCCGTTACGGTGCATGCCACGTGTCGGTCACCCTTGACGAAAGCACTTATGTGACACGCGATTTATCGTCATGCAAGTGGACACTTCTGTGATGATAATTTTGGTAATGTCATGGAACACTTCTACGACAGCACAGGTATGACTATCTTGATTCTGTCATAAAATCGTCATGGATGTACATGCATGACAGAAAACGCGACCTACTGTGACAAACATGTATCATCACGGAAGTGTATTTTTTTGTAGTGCCTATTGGCGCCAATAGTAGTTTTTGTTCCATTTTTCAATTCCCATACTTCCAAGTAACACTACTTATGTATCTAGGACCATTTTTGGTGCTTCTACACTGTAATACTATTGCTTTCTTTGGTAGATAATCATTCCAATGGGTCAACAAAAAATCTGTTAAATCCATATGATGATGACACACGAGAGACTTCCTGATGGTAGCCACATGTTTTGTTTATTTCATTATTGGACTTCTATTGTATGCTTCCAACCTAGACGGGTAATGTTGAGTTGTCATGTTTCCGTGCTTACTACAATTTGCCATGTTGTGTTTAACAAATTAGCTTCTTACTTCTAATGCCTTACTTCAATAAAATTTGCCATGTTGTTTTTAATCTTCATGTCTTTGTTTAATCTTCATGGATGCTATAACTGAATGAGCAGAATTTTGGATACTCTGGTCATGAAATTGAACATCACTATAAGATGAAAGTAGCAAAATGGAACTGAATTAAACTGCAGCATAAATGAACAATACAGAATTGCAAAATCAACATTACAGAATTGGACATCTTGCACAAGAGAAGTTCATCCCGCGGACACCCATCGATCGTACTTCAATCATAGTTGCCACTCTTGGAGGCACCGCTTGAAGCATTGGTGTCTGCTCTCACAGCAGCACAAGTGTTGCCACCCTTGTAGACCCCCGCCGCTCGGAGCACCACGTCGTCGGCGTCGCCACCCTCACAACGCCGCCACTTGCTGCACACCTAAAGGCAGCTCGCAGCACCGAAGGAATGGTGGCCAGATGGCGCCACGACACCACTCGCAGCACATAAATTCTGCTTCGACCAATACTTGTTCATGCTGCCGTCAATATTAGTGTGTGCTTCAACCATGACTGGTGCTACTTCTTTGAATAAATTTATTGTGCATACATTTTTGTTCTTCCACTTCACCTTTTTTGTTTGAACCACTATTGATGTGTGCTTCATTGTTTTTCACTATTTAGGGTTTTGTATATGCTTCCATGGTAGTAAAACACTAGTAGAAAAAGGGGCTTTCGTTCGGGCCTGGCCAGCCCATTAGTCCCGGTTCTGCCACGAACCGGGACCAATGGAGGCATTTGTCTCGGTTCGTGAGCCCAGGGGCCGGCCGGTGCCTCGTGGGCATTGGTCCCGGTTCGTCTAGGCCCATTTGCCCCGACTCTTGGCACGAACCAGGACCAATGAGCCTCGCTCCTGGCCCACAACCATTGGTCCCGGTTCGTGGCAGGAACCGGGACAGAAGGATGGCCTTTAGTCCCGGTTC
Source organism: Triticum aestivum (assembly GCF_018294505.1). Taxonomy (NCBI): domain Eukaryota; kingdom Viridiplantae; phylum Streptophyta; class Magnoliopsida; order Poales; family Poaceae; genus Triticum; species Triticum aestivum. The sequence continues at coordinate 688,478,769 of NC_057807.1, read as the reverse complement.
CAGCCACGAACCGGGACAAATGAGTTGCCTATATATACCCCATCGCCGGCGAGCAGAGCACTCCACAGTGCTCTGCATTTGGGTGCTCTATCTCACCTCTTATGCATGTGAGGTGTTCGATGAAATGCCCGAGCCACACTAGTTAAGCTTTCTCCTCTCGAAGCTCGACCTCCGAGCTCCATTTTTCCGAGATTTGTGTAGGTTTAGTGGTCCGTCACGCCCCATCCTCGTCTTCACCATCGTCGATTGCCCGCGCCGATCTCGTCGCCGGCACCACCGTGGTGAGCCTCTTGTTCTTATCTTCTTTCTGAAAGAAAAAAAATCTTACTTTAGATAGATACTTGTCTAATTTTCTTACTTTTGACATGTAGATGAACCGGCAATGGATGTATGGTGACAGACACACCTCTGAGTACATTAAGGGCGTGCATAATTTTCTCGAAGTGGCTGAGGCAAACAAGCAAAATGGTTTTATGTGTTGTCCATGCCCTAATTGTCGGAATACGAGTTCTTACTCTGACAAGAAAATCCTTCACACCCACCTGCTTTATAAGGGTTTCAGGCCACACTATAATGTTTGGACGAAGCACGGAGATATAGGGGTTATGATGGAAGACAGTGAAGAAGAAGAGGATGATGAAAACTATGTGCCCCCTGAATACAGTGATGCTGCAACGGGGGAAACCGAAGATCAAGAGGAAGCTGAAGATCCAGAGGAACCAGACGATGTGCCCGATGATGATCTCTGCCGGGTCATTGTTGATGCAAGGGAAAAGTGCGAAAGTGAAAAGGAGAAGCTGAAGTTCGATCGCATGTTAGAGGATCACAAAAAAGAGTTGTACCCCAATTGCGAAGATGGCAACACAAAGCTCGGTATCGTACTAGAATTGCTGCAGTGGAAGGCAGAGAATGTTGTGCATGACAAAGGATTTGAGAAGCTACTGAAAATATTGAAGAAGAAGCTTCCAAAGGATAACGAATTGCCCGATAGTACGTACGCAGCAAAGAAGGTCATATGCCCTCTAGGATTGGAGGTGCAGAAGATACATGCATGCCCTAATGACTACATCCTCTACCGCGGTGTGTACAAGGATTTAAACGCATGCCCGGTATGTGGTGCATTGCGGTATAAGATCAGACGAGATGACCCTGGTGATGTTGAGGGCGAGCCCCGTAGGAAGAGGGTTCCTGTGAAGGTGATGTGGTATGCTCCTATAATACCACGGTTGAAATGACTGTTCAGAAACAAAGAGCATGCCAAGTTGATGCGATGGCACAGTGAGGATCGTAAGAAAGACGGGAAGTTGAGAGCACCCGCTGACGGGTCGCAGTGGAGAAAAATCGAGAGAAAGTTCTGGGCTGAGTTTGCAAGTGACCCAAGGAACGTACGGTTTGCTTTAAGCGCGGATGGCATTAATCCTTTTGGGGAGTAGAGAAGCAATCACAGCACGTGGCATGTGACTCTATGTATGTATAACCTTCCTCCTTGGATGTGCATGAAGCGGAAGTTCATTTTGATTCCAATTCTCATCCAAGGCCCTAAGCAACCCGGCAATGACATTGATGTGTACCTAAGGCCATTAGTTGAAGAACTCTTACATCTGCAGAATGGAACAGGTGTACGTGCGTGGGATGAGCACATGGGGGAAGAATTTGACCTAAAGGTGTTGCTGTTCATGACCATCAACGATTGGCCCGCTCTTAGTAAGCTTTCATGACAGAAAAACAAGGGATACCATGCATGCACTCACTGTTTAGCTGACACCGAAAGTATATACCTGGACAGATGCAGGAAGAATGTGTACCTGGGCCATCGTCAATTTCTCCCGACCAACCATCAATGTCGAAAGAAAGGCAAGCATTTCAAAGGCGAGGCAGATCACCGGAAGAAGCCCGCCATGCGTACCGGTGATCACGTACTTGCTATGGTCTCTAATTTACACGTAATATTTGGAAAGGGTCCCGGTGGACTAGCTGCTCCGAATGATGCTCAGGGACGCGCACCCATGTGGAAGAAGAAATCTATATTTTGGGACCAACCCTACTGGAAAGAGCTAGAGGTACGCTCTTCAATCAACGTGATGCACGTGACGAAGAACCTTTGCGTGAACCTGTTAGGCTTCTTGGGCGTGTATGGGAAGACAAAAGATACACCTGAGGCAAGGGAGGACCTGCAACATTTGCACGAAAATGACGGCATGCCTCCAAAGCAGTACGAAGGTCCTGCCAGCTACGCTCTTACCAAAGAAGAGAAGGAAATCTTTTTTGAATGCCTGCTCAGTATGAAGGTCCCGACTGGCTTCTCGTTGAATATAAAGAGGATAATACATATTCCAGGGAAAAGTTCCAAAACCTAAAGTCTCATGACTGCCACGTGATTATGACGCAACTGCTTCCGGTTGCATTGAGGGGGCTTCTACCAGAAAACGTTCGATTAGCCATTGTGAAGCTATGTGCATTCCTCAATGCAATCTCTCAGAAGGTGATTGTCGGTGTCAAAACCAACGGATCTTGGGTAGGGGGTCCCGATCTGTGTGTCTAAGGCTAATGGTAACAGGAGGCAGGGGACACGATGTTTTACCCAGGTTCGGGCCCTCTCGATGGAGGTAATACCCTACTTCCTGCTTGATTGATCTTGATGATATGAGTATTACAAGAGTTGATCTACCACGAGATCGTAGAGGCTAAACCCTAGAAGCTAGCCTATGATTCTGATTGTTCTTGTCCTACGGACTAAACCCTCCGGTTTATATAGACACCGGAGGGAGCTAGGGTTACACAGAGTTGGTTACAAAGAAGGAGATCTAACATCCGGATCGCCAAGCTTGTCTTCCACGCAAAGGAAAGTCCCATCCGGACACGGGACGAAGTCTTGAGTCTTGTATCTTCATAGTCCAACAGTCCGGCCAAAGTATATAGTCCGGCTGTCCGGATACCCCCTTATCCAGGACTCCCTCAGTAGCCCCTGAACCAGGCTTTAATGACGATGAGTCCGCCGCGCAGTTTGTCTTCAGCATTGCAAGGCAGGTTCTTCTCCAAATCCAGAGTACTAGTCGTAGCGAACAGTGTCCGGCTTCCCATCAATGTAGCATTCCTTGGCTTCTGTGCCTCAATAATGGCCATCTCCACGTATCGAGCGAATACGAGGAGCCGGAGCATTTTTACATTTGCCACCCGACCATGCAGGCCAACCGTCTATTTGAAGAGATGGGGGTCCTCAGATTCGAATCTCACCTCCTTCCCTCAAGCAAGCATTCAACAGAGCGCGTCCGGAAAACCATTCCACCATGTCCGGTCGCCGCAGCTCCTCCTCTTGCTCCCTTAGCTCTAAACCAGGCGACTCGGAAAAATGTTCTGTCCCCACAGCCGCTTAGTAGAGTTACAGACCCAAGAGTTTCTTCCACCGGCGTACATGGTCCCCATCCGAGTCGGAGTAGCCACCTACAATGATGGGGCGCAAGCAGAGAGATCTCCTAACCCATCTCAGGGGGAGCGAGTCTACCTCATCCCATATTTGCTAAGAGGTGTCGGGTTTCCAATCCACCCATTCCTTCACGGGCTCCTGGAGTTCTATGGCCTCCAGTTGCGCAACTTCACCCCCGCCTCCGTACTGCACATCGTAGGATACGTCGCCCTTTGTGAATTATTCCTGGGTTGCGAGGATCACTTCGGGTTATGGAAGAAGTTATTCTACCCCGTCCCTCGCAATCAGGGGGAATCTATATATCAAGTGGGCGGAGCTGAGATATGGCGCGTCGCCCAGGCCGGATACATGTCCAGCACTCCAAAGAAGGCATCCGAAGACTAGCCCTCGGAGTAGTTTTATGTAGATGACGTTCCCCTTCCGGATCCAATCCGGACGGGCCTCCCCGAGTTTAATAACGCTCCACTGAAGAAACGCCGAAGTTGGCGCCCTTGGAGCCCCCAGGACGAAGACACCAGGGAAGTCCACTTCCTGATGAGCAGGATAAAGACACTGGCCCAATCAGGACTGACAATAGTCGAGGTTATATCAATATGCATAATGCGGGGGGTGCAGCCACATCAATATCGGGGAAAGCCCATGTGGCACTTCAACGGGGAAGACGATGCCACCCGCTGTGGTCGAAAAGGTCCGGACTCCGCCACTGCTCTGGCGAGAATACTGTCCGATTTATATAAAGGAGAAGAAGAAGAATTCTTTCGTATCAAACCGCGGGATGGATTTTCCATGTACAACCCCCCAAGCTGGGTAAGCCGTTACTCTTTACCCAACTCTATCCATTCTGGCGCCCTTTATCATAAGCATTTACCTTGATATTTCTAAGTAGGAACTGAGGAGGGCCGTGGAAGAGTTCAACAGCCCCTCTCCGCAGCTAGAGGATCCCGGCCGGGCCTTCGACCCCGGACTTGAAAAAGATCCAGATATATCTGTGGAGCTTGTCGAAGGGACATTTTATCAGGCCAGCTGCGCTCGCGCATTGGTGGCTATTATCGCTGACTATCCCAGACTGCTCCCAGCGTCGCGTGTAAGCAAAGCTGAAGCCTTAGCCTCTGAAGAGTATTCCTTCTTCATACCGTGCCTTATGCACAAAATATCGTATTTTTATAGAGACGACCATCGGAATGCGGCGTCGAGCCCCTTGGGGCTCGTCGGCAAAGGGCGTCCGGGCCAGGCAGGCTTAAGAGGAAGACGGTTAGGGTTGAAATGCCGTCGCAGAGGTACAGTTAAAAGCTGCTCTGTGATTAACATGTTTGAGATGTAACAGCGTCCTTTGTGTCCTGGCAGAAAGAGTAGTCGCCGGACTATATCCGGAGATCCTGCCGGTCACGCCTCCACCAGCCGGATTCCAGGACCGGCTTCAAGAGAGAAGGCCAACGTGGGGCCGATGCCGAATTTTCCTCTGACAGAGGATGCGGATAGGCTCTCCGCCACAAATTCCGAAGTAGAGAGAGCCATGAATCACCGGCGCCGACGGGCCATACTTGGCAATGGTATCTTTTCCGAAGAGGCATTCAATGCTTTGAATTCAGGAGACGCATACATCCGAGCTGCCCAAGACGGACTTGCCCGAGCGACGGACCAGTATGCGAAAGATATACGGGTAAGAAAATTTGATAAGCATGTATAGCAGTAGCCCCTGAGACTTGAAACAGTTGTAACAACTGATTTAAGAATCATTGTATGCACAGGTTCTTATAGAGAAGAATACCCATTTGTCTCAAGAGCTAGAGGAGTGTAAGACCCAGCTGAGGGTCGCGGCTGCCAAACTAGAGGAATCCCAGAAGGCCTCATATGGTAACATTTGTCTCAATAGAGAAATTTTAAGGAAATATACCAGTTAGTAGTTTGCTTGCTTTATAACTCTAACAGAAAATTCTGCAGACAATCTCGGGGAGAATAAGAAGATCGTAAAAGATAGTGAGTCGCATCTCCAGAGACAGCTAAAGGCCGGCGAGCGTGTGCTTATGCAGGTTAGGCAGGAGAAAAACAATCTCCAAGATGCCAACGTCCGGCTGGGCATCGAATTAGCACATGTTCGAGCTCAACTTGCGGACTCCGTGAAGGAGAACAGGAAGCTTCATCACGGCATTTATGGTAAGTGCCTAAACGAACTACAGTACAGTTCAGCAAGGAAGCATATTAAAAGAGTTTATATCTGTAGGTATGCTGACGGGCCGTCCTGAAGAGGAGATGCCCGGGTCCGCAGGCGATTTGCTGCAAGATCTCTCTCAACTGCACGGACGAGCTCGGCAGGTGATGCGGGGTATTGCCCAGGCCTTGTGGCCATCCGCTTCCCTGCCAGGAGACATGGGGGCGCTTGTGGACATGCTCCAAGGAGCACGGCGGCGCTTTCGGTTATGGAAGGTGTCAGCCTGCCGACAAGGTGCCAGGGAAGCCTGGGCCATGGTGAAGACGCGATACGCCAAGATTGACCCGAACCATATGGCCGGAGTCGGATCGGCGGGGCCAGATGGGCAAGAGATTCCCGTGTGTCTGGTGTATGACCAGGTAGCGTTAGCCGCAAAGTATTCCCAGCAGGTTTGCAAGTTAGATAGCTTGTTGGATGGTATAGAGGAAGAATATAGCCAGTCCAAGTGACTATGTAATTCAATGGACATATGTAGTCCCTAGCCGGATTAAAAATCTTTTGTCATGGCGCACCTTTTCGCTTCAGCCCCCGGATCCGACAGTCTAGGGTGTATCCGAATACCCGCTCAGTTATGCAAAACCGGGGTATGCATGGAAACCAGGCGTAGGGGTCATAAGTGCGTGAACAGACAAGTACCCAACTAGTTATGTTATATTACATGGGTAGTAAGAAACATCTTCCGGGGAGAATAGTTCCGTTAGGGGTTCCTTTCCCTGGGTACGCATGCATCGATGTGCATGTCCGAACTGCGAACATATCCACAGGATACAAAACATCTGGGAATTCACGTTGTAATAAACGAAAGAAACATCTTTTGGTCATCGACCGAATATTCCCTTAAGAATGCTAGCTTTCGGCTTAACCCAGTCTGAGGTACACATCCGGCTGAACCGGCAGTAACAATCGCAGAGGTGCTCCCCTTATGCCCTAGCGGAATTAACGGGAACATAGGGCATAAACACAAGAGCCAGGCAACCCAGCATGGCCACATCTTAAGTCATATCGATGCATATAATGGCGAAGAAAAGGCACATATGGAAAAAGGGACACATATGCGGTAGGCAGGAAGCCATAGAAATAATTATATTTAGCTTCCGTATAGGAAGCCCCCAGGTATGGTGAGCACACATAGTGTGGCCGGAGTGATCTGAGCATCCGCACTGTATTTAATACTTTGTGTGAAGGAGGTAAAAAAAGGCGAGAAGGAAAAAAGGGGGAACATAATTAAAAGAGCGGGGGTAAGGTGACGAACACTGAGCTCGGTGCTAGGCATAGAATCTCCGGAGTCTGGCCGCGTTCCATGGGTTCGGCTTGAGTCTATCATCAGATGCATTGTGCAGGCGGTACGCTCCTCCCGTGAGAACTTTATCAATGATGAAGGGGCCCTCCCACTTGGGTTTGAGCTTGTCCTTCTTCTTCTCTGGTAGGCGTAGAACAAGTTCGCCAATGTTATAAGTTTTGGCCCACACTTCTCTGCTTTGATACCTTTGAGCATGCTGCTGATAGAATGCGGAACGGGCTTTTGCAACGTCGTGCTCCTCCTCCAGGGCATCTAAGTTGTCCTGCCGATCTAGCTCGGCTTCCTTCTCTTCGTACATGCACACACGGGGTGAGTCATGGATTATGTCACAGGGTAGTACTGCTTCTGCGCCGTACACCATAAAAAATGGTGTATATCCGGTGGTATGATTCGGCGTGGTCCGCAGCCCCCAGAGTACGGAGTCGAGCTCCTCGACCCAGTGCGTATCCGATTCTATCAAGGATCGCACTAGTATGGGTTTGGTGCCGCTCATGATGAGACCATTTGCACGTTCGACCTGGCCGTTTGTTTGGGGATGATAGACGGAGGCGTAATCAAGCTTAATGCCCATATTGCCGCACCAAGTTTTCACTTCATCGGTTGTGAAGTTTGAGACATTGTCAGTGATGATGCTGTGGGGACACCGTAATGGTGTACAACCCCTGATATGAAGTCTATCACTGGTCCGAATTCAGCCGTTTTAACTGGTTTGGCTTCTATCCATTTGGTGAACTTGTCCACCATGACCAATAAGTGTTTTTTCTTATGGCTTCCCCCTTTAAGAGGTCCGACCATATCCATCCCCTAGACCACGAAGGGCCAAGTTATGGGGATTGTTGGAGAGCAGTAGGGGGCATATGGCTCTGATTGGCGAAGAGCTAGAAACCGACGCAATGTTGGACAAGGTCCTGTGCATCTGCCCGGGCTGTCAGCCAATAAAAACCTGTACGTAAGGCTTTGCTGACAAGCGCCCGAGCCGCAGTGTGGTGCCCGCCGAGTCCGGCATGGATTTCAGCCAAGAGCTGCCGCCCTTTCTCTTCGGAGATGCATCTTTGGAGCACTTCGGTGGCATTTTTCTTATAGAGTTCTCCCTCATGGACTTTGTAGGCTTTGGAGCGCCGCACAATACACCGTGCTTCATTTTGGTCCTCGGGGAGCTTCTACCTATTTAGGTCGGCCAAGAAGGGCCCGGTCCACGAGGCGACTACGGCCATGATTTCATGGGCCGAAGGCGTTATTTCGGCGGTGGAGCCCCCGATCACGTCAGATGGTTCGGAATCTGGGGTTGTATTTGGAGTCGGACTGGTGTTGCCGGATTCCCCTTCCCATACCACGAATGGCTTGAACAGCCTTTCCAAGAATATATTAGGTGGGACGGGGTCGCGTTTAGTGCCGATGTGGGCGAGGACATCTGCCGCTTGATTGTTTTCTCGGGCCACATGGTGGAATTCGAGCCCCTCGAACCGAGTTGACATTTTGAGGACAGCATTACGGTAGGACGCCATTTTCGATCCTTGGCATCAAAATCTCTGTTTATTTGTGATATTGCGAGGTTCGAGTCCCCGCACACTTCTAGGCGTTGAATGCCCATAGAGACTGCCATCCGAAGACCATGCAACAGAGCCTCATATTCGGCTGCGTTGTTGGGGTATATGTATAGTATTTGGAGTACGTATTGGACCGTGTCTCCTATGGGGGATGTCAGGACTACACCCGCTCCCAATCCGGCCAGCATTTTAGAGCCGTCGAAGTGCATGATCCAATTGGAGTATGCGCCGTACTCTTTAGGGAGTTCGGCTTCTATCCATTCGGCCGACAAAGTCAGCCAATACTTGTGACTTAATGGCCCGCCGTGTCTTGTATGTTATGTCGAACGGAAGGAGCTCGATAGCCCATTAGGCAATCCGTCCCGTGGCGTCGCGATTGTTTATTATGTCGTTGAGTGGTACATCGGAGGCCACCGTAATCGAACACTCTTGAAAATGGTGTCGTAGCTTCCAGGATGCCATGAAGACCGCGTATGCTATCTTTTGATAGTGTGGGTATCGGGATTTGCATGGAGTGAGGACAGTGGACACGTAATATAAAGACTTTTGGAGCGGGAACTTGTATCCGTCTACTGCTTCTCGTTCGACGACGAGCACTACGCTTATGACCTGATGTGTTGCCGCTATGTACAATAGCATAGGCTCGCCTGTATTTGGCGCGGTCAGGACTGGATTGCTGGCCAATAGGGTCTTTATTTCATCCAGTCCGGTCGCGGCCGCATCCGTCCACTCGAAGTGTTTGGTGCGTCGAAGAAGGCGGTAAAGAGGTAGTGCCTTTTCTCCTAATCGGGAGATAAAGTGGCTTAGGGCAGCCACGCATCCCGTTAGTTTCTGGATATGCTTGAGGTCTATTGGGATAGCCAACTACGACAGAGCTCGGATTTTTGCCGGATTTGCTTCGATTCCTCTATTGGAAACGATGAAGCCGAGCAACTTCCCGGAGGGTACGCCGAAAACACACTTTTCCGGGTTGAGCTTGATGTCGTATGTTTGGAGGTTGTCGAACGTGACTCTCAAGTCATCTATTAAAGTTTCGATGTGTCTTGTTTTTTTGACCACGTCGTCCATGTATGCCTCCACTGTTTTGCCGATTTTCTTCTCCAGACATGTCTGAATCATACGTTGATAGGTTGCGCCGGCATTTTTTAGCCCAAAAGGCATAGTGTTGAAACAGAAAGGACCATATGGCGTTATGAAGGCCGTTGCGGCTTGGTCGGACTCCGCCATCTTTATTTGATGGTATCTGGAGTATGCGTCGAGGAAACATAGTGAGTCGTGTCCTGCGGTGGTGTCGATGATTTGGTTGATGCGAGGGAGGGGGAAGGGATCCTTGGGGCAAGCCTTATTTAGGTCTTTGAAATCGACACATAGGCGCCAGGATTTGTCCTTCTTTGGTACCATTACCAGATTTGCCAGCCAATCCGGATGCTTTATATCTCTGATGAATCCGGCCTCAAGTAGCTTGGCTAGCTCTTCTCCCATGGCTTGCCTTTTAGGCTCTGAGAAGCACCTAAGAGTCTATTTGACTGGCTTGTATCCTTTTAGTATATTGAGGTTGTGCTCAGCCAGCCTGCGTGGGATGCCCGGCATGTCTGAAGGATGCCAGGCGAAAATGTCCCAATTCTCGCGTAGAAAGTCTTGCAGTGCGGCGTCCATTGTGGGGCTCAACTGTGTCCCGATGGAAGTTGTCTTTATGTGGTCCGTTGGATGGACTTGGAATTTGATTATCTCATCCGCGGGCTTGAATGAGGTGGACTTGGGTCGTTTGTCGAGTATCACGTCGTCTCTGTCCACTGTGGCGCGCAACGTTGTTAGTTCTTCGGCCGCTAGGGCTTTGGATAATGCTTCCAGCGCTAGTGGGGCAGTTTTATTTTCGGCGTGGAGTGCGATGTCCGGATCACTAGCTAGAGTGATGATTCCATTGGGTCCGGGCATTTTGAGCTTCATTTACCCGTAATGTGGTATAGCTTGAAAGCTCGTGAATGCGTCCCGCCCTAAAAGGGTGTGGTATCCGCTGCCGAACGGGGCCACTTGGAACGTGATTTCTTCGGACCTATAATTCTCCGGCGTACCGAATACCACATCCAGTGTGATTTTTCCCGCACACCGTGCCTCCCGACTGGGGATGATTCCCCTGAAGGTTGTGCTGCTTTGCTCAATGCGGCTTTTATCAATTTCCATCTTGTTGAGGGTTTCTTCGTAGATCAGGTTTAATCCACTTCCACCGTCCATGAGTACTTTAGTGAGCCGGAAGCCATCCACGATTGGGCTAAGGACCAAAGCGGCTGGTGCCCGGACTGTTTGGAATTGAGGTTCGTCATTGGCACTGATGGTTATAGAAGTGTCGCTCGACGGATTTATTTTTGCCACATGGTGGACGTCAGTGAAACTTCGATGAGCTCGCTTGCGCCTATTATTTGAGGCTAAAGTCTCGAAGACTATCAGTACCGCATTTTTGTTTTCGGTGGGATGTTGCTCTGCTTTAGGATTTGCAAGAAGATCCTCGCCGCTTTTCCCTACCTGCCGGAGTATCCAACATGCTCTAAGGCTATGCGTTGGCGTAGTATCTGGCATGCTGGCCCGTTGAGCCATTCTTCCAATACGGTTCCCCGCCCTGGAGTGGGCTTTGGCTTTTTGGGAATTGGATCGGGTAACTTACGAGAGTTTGCCCTTTTAGTTTGGACGAAGGGTTTATTGAGAGCCGGATTATCCCAGAAGTCCGTTTGGGTTTTCCAGGCGCTTTCCATCGCACAGAAATTCTGTACTATGGCTGCTAAGTCAGCAAAGTGTACTATGTCACGGCAACTTATAGCATTGAGGATCCCTTTGTTCATGCAATTCTTGCAGAAAAGTGAGATTGTGTCCTCCTCGCGACAGTCCTTGACCCTGTTTATCACAAGGAGGAATCTGGCCCAGTAGCGATGTACTGTCTCTTGGGGCTCTTATCTCATATGGGAAAGACGGCATAAGTCTGGGTGGGTGGGCGTAGTTAAGTCCGAATTCTGACCCGATTTGACATCCAGGGGTAGAGGAGCTTCCGGACTTGGCATCTCGGACTCCGGGATGTTGCCCAATTTTTCTAGCCCATTGCCCGATTCTAAGTCCGAGGTCTGGGTCATGTCCTCCCGCGAGCGGGTATCCGGCTCAGAGATCTCGGTAATCCGGACATAGTTCATCCTCAAAGTAGAGGGATAATCCATATGTGGCTCTTCCACTATTGCTATCTCATGGGTGACCTGTGGGGATTTGATATCCCTTTGGTCGGGTTTAAGCCCAACCCGATCGTAGTCTGTAGCGACTCCCAGAGCGGCGATGCGATCCAAGAGCTCATTATGGAAAGAGAGCTCCATTGGATCCATCTGTTCGGTGAGTTCCGAATTGACGTGGAGGCTGTTTTTCATGACCCGAGAGGTCATCGTCGGCGCGGCGGCCGATCGGGCGGTCATGACGAAGCCGCCTAGTCGAAGGGTTTGGCCTACCGACAGGGCTCCCCCAGAGGTGATGTTGTCCTTGACAACGAGACAAGCCATCAAGCCTTGTAGCGACGACATAGAGGAACTCTCAATGAAAGCACCAATGTCGGTGTCAAACCCGGCGGATCTCTGGTAGGGGGTCCCGATCTGTGCGTCTAAGGCTAATGGTAACAGGAGGCAGGGGACACGATGTTTTACCCAGGTTCGGGCCCTCTCGATGGAGGTAATATCCTACTTCCTGCTTGATTGATCTTGATGATATGAGTATTACAAGAGTTGATCTACCACGAGATCATACAGGCTAAACCCTAGAAGCTAGCCTATGATTCTGATTGTTCTTGTCCTACGAACTAAACCATCCGGTTTATATAGACACCGGAGGGGGCTAGGGTTACACAAAGTCAGTTACAAAGAAGGAGATCTAACATCCAGATCGCCAAGCTTGTCTTCCACGCAAAGGAAAGTCCCATCCGGACACGGGACAAAGTCATGAGTCTTGTATCTTCATAGTCCAACAGTCCGGCCAAAGTATATAGTCCGGCTGTCCGGATACCCCCTTATCCAGGACTCCCTCAGTGATCGATCCAGAAATCATACCAAGGCTACAGAGTGATGTGGTGCAATGTCTTGTCAGTTTTGAGCTGGTGTTCCCACCATCCTTCTTCAATATCATGACGCACGTCCTAGTTCATCTAGTCGACAAGATTGTCATTCTGGGCCCCGTATTTCTACACAATATGTTCCCCTTTGAGAGGTTCATGGGATTCCTAAAGAAATATGTCCGTAACCGTGCTAGGCCAGAAGGAAGCATCTCCATGGGCCATCAAACAGAGGATGTCATTGGGTTTTGTGTTGACTTCATTCCTGTCCTTAAGAAGATAGGTCTCCCTAAATCGCGGTATGATGGGAGACTGACTGGAAAAGGAACGCTAGGAGTGGACTCAATGATATGCAGGGACGGGCATTCTTGGTCTCAAGCACACTACACAGTTCTACAGAACTCTACCTTGGTGACCCCGTATGTCGATGAACACAAGAACAGTCTGCACTCCAAACACCCGGAGCAGTGTGACGACTGGATTACATGTGAACACATCAGGACTTTCAGCAGTTGGTTGGAAACACGTCTTAGAGGTGACACCAGTGTTTGTGATGAGATGTACTCGTTGTCCAGGGGACCATCTTTGACTATATTGACTTACAAAGGATACGAGATAAATGGGAATACATTTTACACGATCATCCAAGATCAAAAGAGCACCAACCAAAATAGTGGTGTCCGCTTTGATTCAGCAACCGAGAGGGAAAAGGACACATATTATGGTTACATAATGGACATATGGGAACTTGACTACGGACATGATTTTAAGGTACCTTTGTTTAAGTGCAAATGGGCAATCCGTTAGGAGGCAGGGTACAGGTAGACCCACAGTACGGAATGACAACAGTGGATCTGAACAATCTTGGCTACACTGACGAACCGTTCGTCCTAGCCAATGATGTGGCACATGTTATCTATGTGAAGGACATGTCTACCAAACCAAGAAAAAGAAAAGATAAGGAAGCGAATACATCATATGATGAGCCAAAGCGCCACATAGTTCTTTCAGGAAAAAGGGACATAGTGGGAGTGGAGGGCAAGACAGACATGTCTGAAGATTATGAAAAGTTCCATGAAATTCCTCCCTTCAAAGTCAAGGCTGACCCAAGCATCCTGATAAACGGTGAAGATTATCCATGGTTACGGCGCAATAAGCAAAGCACACAAGCGAAAAAAAAGTGAAGACTTTCTCTCCACAACTATTATGATGATACCATGCCAACTCTCAACCTTTTCGTAGTTCATTTGAAATGTCTGTTGTAACAGACGAGTTTCCGTATGAAATCCTGATACTTCGAAACAGATTGTCCGTTTTGTACACGAAGTGCATCCAGTTTTTGCCGTAACCCTCTCTACTTTCTTGCACATGCTGTGTGGGTGAAATGATGATACCATGCCAACTTTCAACCTTTTCAGAGTTCATTTGTAGTTATTTTCAATTTTAGGGTCTTATAGCTCAAAATAATCAGTAAATGCATGGAAAATAACAAATATCATAAAAAAATAAGTAATTAGAAAAAGAATAAAATAAACTTTAATAAAATATATAAGTAGTAACAAAATAAAATAAACTTTAATACCATAAATAAAATTTATGAAACTAAAATTATCAACGTATTTTCTGTTCAAAACATTATAAGCAACCTCTAGTATTACTGAAACTAAAATTATATTAAATTGATGCAACTAAAATATCAAAGTTTTTTCTGTTCAAAATCATTAAAAGCAAAAAGAATTTTCATAAAGAACTTTTTTTGTTAGAAACTTTAATAGCAAAAAGAATTATCATAAAATAAAATAAATAAGTAATTAGAAACAAAATAAAATAAAATAAATAAGTATTTTGTTGTAAGTAGAAACAAAATAAAATAAATAAAGCAAAAAAAGAAAAGAAATAAACTGGGGGAAAAACGCCACCTACTGGGCCACCACGGCCTGAATAGGACTAGAAACCCATCAATGGGCCAGGATTCAGGCCCGTAAAAGGCCCAATAGGCCCATAGGCAGATACAGTGTGTTTAGGCCCGAAAGCCTGCATTTGAGAGGAGCTCAAGAGGGCAGCGAGAGTGGGGCTTATAAACCACTCTCGAGCTCCCTCAGCTAGCGAGGTGGGACTAAACTTTTGTGCCGCGATGCGGGCAGCACAAGGCCTTTAGTCCCGGTTGGTGCCACCAACCGGGACTAAAGGGGTGTATTAAACCGGTTCTTGGTAAGAACCGGGACAAATGCCCACTCTTTAGTCCCGGTTGGTGGCACCAACCGGGACCAAAGGCCTCTGCTTCCCGCCCTTTGGGCTGCTGAAAAGCGACTTTGGTCTCGGTTGGTGGCTCTAACCGGGACTAAAGGGGTGCTTTGGTCCCTGTTGCTGCCACGAACCGGGACAAAGGTCTGTCTATATAAGCCATACTTGTGAAATTTTCGGTTCAGTTCTTCTTCCCACTCCTGTTGCCGTGTGCTCCCTCCCCCGACGCCGTCGCCGCTTGAGCCCCTACCCTGACGCCGTTGCCGCGCCGCCGCCCCCTGCCCAACAACCGTCGCCGTGCGCCGCCCCTGCCCCGACGTCGTCGCCGCGCCGCCCCGCGTCGTCACCGCCCCGGTCCCCGCCACCCTGCCCTGACGCCGTCGCCGACGCCGCCCCCAGTGAGCCCCGGCCCCCACGCCCCTGCCCTGCCTCCCGCCGCCGCCGTGGCCGCCGTAAAAAATATATGATTAGATGATTTTTTTGTTCATAGATGTCATGTTTTTGTTCATATATCATATGATGTTTTTATAGGTTCGTAGATGATCGATCATATTTGTTCATATGTATGCAAGCGAAGTCGTTGTAGTTAGTTGTACTGCTTAGGGTTAGGGTCGTCGAGGAAAGAAATTAAGGAAAGAAGAAAAGAAGAAGAAAAGAGGAAGAAGGAAGAAGAAGAAAAATAAGAAGAGGATGAAGAAGAAGAAAAAAAGAGGAGAAGGAGAAGGAATAGAGGAGAAGAAAAAAAAGATAGAAAAAATAGTTTTTAATCTTTTTTTTCTTCTCCTCTATTCCTTCTTCTTCTCCTTTTTTTCTTCTTCTCCTCTTTTTTTCTTCTTCTTCCTCTTCTTTTTTTTTATCGGGTATGTCGTTGTCGATATACCCCCTCCCCGATAACTTCGACATGAGGGGGGTCGATAAATAATAGAACTAGTTAAACAAGTTTATTTTTAGTAAGTACTACTTTATTTTATTTATAGTAAGTGCTTAGTAGTTGAACTAGTTGATTTAATAAAATTACTTTATTTTACTATAGAAGTAGTTTATTTTTAGTAAGTACTACTTTATTTTATTTATAGTAAGTGCTTAGTAGTTGAACTAGTTGATTTAATAAAACTACTTTATTTTACTATATATAGAAGTAGTTTATTTTTAGTAAGTACTACCTTATTTTATTTATAGTAAGTGCTTAATTAGTTGTTGAACTAGTTGATTTAATAAAACTACTTTATTTTACTATAGAAATAGTTTATTTTTAGCAAGAAAATTAATAGAACTAGTTTATTTTTTTAGTTCAGGCAATTATTCCCGCATCGACGTCGACGATGACTATCCCGCATCCTCATCGTCGACTCGGCGGAGGAGGCCGGCTTGATCAGAGGGGCCATGTC
The DNA here is from genome assembly GCF_018294505.1 of Triticum aestivum. NCBI lineage: Eukaryota > Viridiplantae > Streptophyta > Magnoliopsida > Poales > Poaceae > Triticum > Triticum aestivum. The sequence continues at coordinate 688,462,585 of NC_057807.1, read as the reverse complement.
CGGGACTGGGCTCCGCCGGGCTGGTATTGGGAGGTGCTACCTTCCGAGGGGCGTAGGTTGGTGAGGAGCCAGTCCGTCGTTCACCTGATCCTTGTTTGGTGGCGGTCGCGTGGGCCAGTGACGGTGCCTAGGCTTCCGGACACCGCGGAGGTGGTACGTCACCGTGTCAGCGAGGAGGACGAGCATGTCCCTCGCTACAGGGTTGTGTTGGAGGGCAGGTTCGACAATACCTGGCAGGTTCTTCAGGGATCTCACTGGAGCTATGATCCTGTGATGGTTCCTTCCCTTTGGGTGTCCACCGCCTGTGCCGATACCCGTCGGGCGCTACGGTTCTAGCTGTACTAGCGATGCTATATATATATATATATATATATATATATATATATATATATATCTGTGTGTGTGTGTGTGTGTGTGTGTGTGTGTGTGTGTGTGTGTGTGTGTGTGTGTGTGTGTATGTATAATAGTATTCGAGGTGTATTAGTGATAATATTCGACGATGTACAGACGGAAGAGATGATGTAGTTTTTCTTATAATTGAATGCATGCTAATTTGAATACTACTTTATTTTATGATTTGGTTTTGCTTATTGAATGATCAAATTGGAAAACTACTCCTACTTTGAATGCTAAAACCGGAGAGCACTATGCAAGGCGTATGCATATGATTAGTTGATAGCTTATAGGGTTTTTGTTGTCCCCGCCGTCGTCCCCGTCATCGACCCCCTCCGACCTCGAGGTGAGACTAGCCAAATCCCTTTTTAGAAAGATAATTAAAGATATTTCAGGTTGACTTTAAGTCTGTCGAGTCTCCACCATATATGAGAGGATGAAGAATCCTTCGTTTCCGTGTGCTAGAAAATTTGGTGTAATGCACTCGGGAACGAAAGGAGGAGCTACCATCACCGACGGTCACAAATGTCAGAGAGGAATCAGTGAGGGAGAGTTCCACCATATATATATGAGATGACGAAGAATCCCGACTGTTGTTGTGGGGTTCGCTTCTCCTTCGTTCCCGTGTGCTAGACATTTTGGTGTAATGCACTCGGGGACAAATGGAGGAGCGACCATCACCAACGGTCGAATGTATACACCACGTGAGCTGGGAGTTTTCAAGAAAAGACTCGACAAACCGATAGTCAACCCGTGATGAATAATAATGATCTAATTTAGTTTTTGTAGTACATATATTTAATTGTACAAGTTTAATCTTTGAATTATGAACGTAGGAGATGTCATCATCGGACGACGAAAGTCTCCCGGGGGAGTGCGGCTGGTGCCACGATGATCGAGGTCTGTGCGACAGGCCTCACCTGGACGCTGATCGGTGCTTCAGCATTAAGCTCGAGGAGACCCTCGATGTTGAAATGGTACGCAACGACGACAAGTGTTTTTTCGTAATTAAGCATGACTTCAACTATTTCAACGTGTAATTTTCATCTTTTACAATTCGAGTATAGCTTATCCAATGCCATGCAGGACGCTATGTCTTGGAGAGGATGGATTTTGAAGACCATGAAAATTTTGAAATGAAGGAAATTCACCTAAGGACCCATCATGATGTGGATTTTGAAGTAAATTTGTATAATGCTGAGAGCGTAACCCATTTTGGTTGCAAAAATTAATTGGGAAGCATTTTGCAAGATGTATGGTTTTGATGAGGGTATGCTTGTCACCATGGATCTTGGTGATCCTGACATCGACCAAGACAATATGGACATTTGGGTCCTTGTTGATACGCCTCCAGTTCTACCGCTATGTGAGTTTCTCAAACATAGTTAATTATTAACTAATTTATATTGTTTATTTCAAAATAGTTGACAGCTTATTTCCATTGACAGCTTATTTTGATTGTTCAAACAATATGCGAAACATGGTAAACAAAATCCACTACACTGATGGCTCCGAGTTAACTTATCAGGAGAAAAATCATCTGGTCGGATTTTGTACTGATCTTGAGAATTATAATATCTACAATCAAACTCTTCAACATTATGGTCAATACGTGCCACTAGTGCACGTGTTAAACTACGGTAACTACCATGGAGATATCCTGGTAAGATTTTTTTACTATTACGACATCCGTGCATCTTTTGCATACTTCTAAAACTAGTACATCATTGCTAACTATGAAGTTATTACTATGTTTTCCAACAGAGAATCCCAGAGGATTGTGTGCCTCATTTGATGTAATAGAATGGTAGCCTTCGTGTTTTGAACATATATCCAGGTCATCCTACGAATCTCAACTGTCCATACCGGATTTCTAAAAGAAGTGGAGACATGCTAATCAAGAATGGAAAAAATGTATGGACAGTCGTAAGGAGGTTCTTGGAAGCAAAAGGAAGCGTCGTGCAAGAATTGGAGACAGGATGATCTCTATTCTCCATAATGGAGAGTCAGGGTCTATATTGTTTTATGCTATTTTATCTTAAATAGGGTATTTAGGTCCTGCATAATACTGATGATCATGTGCTAAGAACAATTAAGTAGGGTTGGTTCGATGACTATCAGGATGATGATCGTATGACTTGTTATTAATAACGAGTAGAAGTTGTATGATGATGATTAGTAGGACTTGTTATTATGATGATGCATGATGCGAGCATGAAGAGTTATTATATATCTGTGGGTGAAATGAATATGGATTGGATTGAAGTGAAGCCAACATGCATGTGGTGCATGTCGAAAATAGTACAATCCAAACTTGATCAAGTTAGGATTAGTATTACTTTCGACATGCACCACATGTTGCCTCACTTCAATCTAAGTCATGTTTAGAAATAGCAGTATAGCAGTAGCACGGAGATAAGAGAGGACACATCTCTCTATTACCTACCTATAACAACCTAAATTAACCCCCCAAACCCCTAAACCACCTCCTTTCAAAAAAAACCAGCCCCTGAAATGCTGACGCATGGAAGCTTATTGGTCCTGGTTGGTGCTACCAACCGGGACCAAAGGCCCTCCTGCCTAGGCTCGTCGGAGCGGCCACGTGGAGGCCCATCTGTCCCGCTTGGTATAAGAACTGGGACTAAAGGCCTAGGGCATTAGTAACGACCCTTTAGTCCCGGTTCCACAACCGGGACAGATGGGCCTTATGAACCGAGACAAATGGCCCTTTTTCTACTAGTGAACTTTTGCTTCAGCCATTGCTTCTATGTGCTTCTTTTATTGTAAAGACATTTTGATTCAACCAATTGTATTATGTCCTTGAACCATGGCTAGTGGTTGCTTCTTTTACTGATATTGTTTAGCAAAACAGTAGGGAATACCCCTACTATTTTTTTACTGATATTATTGTACAAGCATTTTGTTTCTTGTAGTAATTTTTTTTGTTTCAATCACTACTAATGTGAGCTTCATTATTTGTCACTGATTTTTCTGTTGTACATACACTTTCTTGTGCTCAGTTCAGCCGTGCTTCTTCATTTCAAGCACATTGGCCACAATGTTGAGTGAGATGCAGTACTAGGCATCATTGTATGTGGTGGTTACCTTATTGATAATGAAGAACTCGCATCACGCATGGAGCTCACCCATGATCGGCTAGTTCAACGCGAAGTGATACTGGCTATGTAGAAGTGAATTATCGTAGTTTTGTAAAAATAAAGGTGTATATTGTTCTTATCAAATAAATCGGTGTCCATGTATATTTTCGTTTGCCTCTGCACAATTTATTCTACGAAATGTAAATGCGTACATCAAATGTGAATATTGTTTTTGCTACACCAAAATAAATTTTCAAAGAGAGAAACAATGCTTCAATCGATATAGAAAAAAAGTTCTATACATACGATCGAAAAATATGTTCGGACTGCAACATAAAAGGATGCTTCTATTGACAAAGAATTAATAATGCTTCCATGCCACCTTAGCATGTTTCGTTGCACAAAAATGCATCTTCAATAATAATTATTTTCTAATATTTGTTTGTTAGAAGAAAATCATAACTTACCAGAAAATTTGGATAACAAAAGATATTGGGAAATGCTTCTATCTATAGTCTGGAAAGACACCAACGTCAGACCACTCAAATGCCGTTGATTCAATTGAGATTGGACCCTTAAGATTCTGCCTCTTATGTAAATAAAAAATAAAAAATATGCAGGCAACTAACCACCCGCAATCCCCGCCTCTTAGCCTCTCCTCCTTAGAGCATCTCCAACAGGCGCAGAAGGGGGCGCGTGCAAAAAACAGCTTTAGCGCGCGCCAATCGCGTGGTTTGGCGCGGCGTGCTGCGCCCGCTCCAGCAGTCGCGCTAAAATGCAGTGCGCGCGCCGCTCCAGCAGCACGCAAAAAATGTAGCGCGCACACAACATTTTTTTTATTTTCGAAAGCATAGATATAATAAAAACTAGATAGATTGCATAAATAAAAAACGATAAAAAGGTATTTTACATCGGTGCAACTAGATAGATAGTTCGAAAGCATAGATAAACTACGGCGCAACTAGATAGAAACTATTCCAAGTCGCTATCATCATCACCATTATCATCCTCGGCGGTGTCGTCTGAGGTGTCTAGCCAGATGTCCAGCCACCGATCATCGGCCGGCGTGAAGAACGACTGCCCACCTGCTGCAACGATGCCGGACTGCGCATTCGCCAACGCCTTCCGCTGACGCCTTTCCAACCGCGTCTCGCAGCGCCTTCGCGTGTCCTCCTCGCGGTGCCTTGCCCAGTAGGCCTGCTCGTAGGCGACGTCCTCCGGGTGGCGCTGGCGCCACTCCGCCATGACTCGCTCGTCCTCCTGGGCGACGAGGAGGCGGCGTTGCCGCTCGGCGTGCTCCGCACGGTCTTCCGCCGTGTTCAGACGAGGCGGCGGTGCGACGTTAAGCGCTTGCTGGAGCGTGTAGACATCTTGAAAGTTCATCTGGCCGCGCGGCCGGCCTAGGCGCCACGCCGCCGCGTCGTACGCACGGGCGGCCTCGCGCGCCATCCCGTACATGCCGAGGCCGAGCCGGAGATCGCCGGAGCGTATCTCCGCGGAGTAGTTGCCGTTGGGGCGTAGGGGGACGCCGCGGTAGCCGGACGCTCCTCGGCGGCGCGGCGGCATGGCGGCGCGTCGGTGGCGGGGTGCTGGAGCGGCGCGTGGCAGAGAGGGAGAGGAAGAGGAGAAGAGGAAGCGTGGAGAAAGCGCGTGGCGCATGCCGCATTTTTACAGGCGCGCCGGAAGCGGCGCGCTAAAAATGGCGCGCGAGCTGGCGCCTTTTCGCGCGCGCGAGCAATCGGTTTCCGCGCACGCGAGTTTCCCTCGGCTGCTGGAGCGCGGCAAAACGCCCCGCGCGCGCTAAAAGCTGGGTTTACCGCGCGCGCGTCGTTTGGCGCGGCCGTTGGAGATGATCTTAATCCTCCCTGGTTGCCCAAACTGAAACACGAGAAAGTAAGAGTTTCCGGGCTTCCTTGAAACGGTCATGCATGCGGTCTCAGTCTAATTGCATATACTTCACGCGATGCATGTTTAGTTGCTCTGGATACACCACCCTGACATGGAGTTTATTACAGCCTAAATATAAAATATATTTTTGCCAGAAAATATGCCATCTTTAGCTATTTATAGCATCTTCTTATTCATCAAAAAATATCTGCGTTGAGAATATGCCATCTAGAATTCGCTTAACCACTATTTCTTGCTCTTCATTCTTCTTTGGAAAATTTGAAAGACGAGGTGGTGTATCAAGAGCATCACAATTTTTGCATTGCTCGGCTCCTTTCAGAACTATCTTCTGCATGTTGGGGGCTCGCTCTAGAATGGATCTTATAAACGTAAATTGATGTTGTAGTGACCTAAAGCCAATAAATTCTAGCTCTTTCAAAACCGAGTTCTTGGAGCCACCGAAGTGCATTTCCCAGTGAGGGGTCTTTCTTTCAGGGTACCACCGTCTGATTTTTTCATCCAAATCACATGTATGTTCCCATATCTGTATTCGCATGACCAATTCAATACATATGTAAGCTTAAAATCATTTTCCATTAAAGTGAAAAACTATAGTAAGCCCTAAATGTTGAGAAGGAAACAAAATTAATATAATTAAGGAAGGAAATATTGACAAAAATACATCACCTCAATATGTAATATTTCGATACATGGTGCCGCCACAAGAAAAGCTATCATCCATAAAAGGTCAAATTCAACAAAGATGCCACACACGGACAGCTTCCTTAGCTTATTGAATGCAGGAAGGAGTTGCTTCATTTCAGGTTCAATCCAAATCTGATCAGAAGATTAAAAAGTAAGTATAATTCTCAAGCACAGTATTGACATTATCAAATAGTAACTTGTACTATGTTGATTCACCATCATATAGATAAACACATATACAATGTATCTCCGAAAGATGTAAAAAACATGAACACAAAATGGAAGGAATATATATACGTAGCAGAAACAAACTACAACTTACGTTTTCGCCCATGAAATCCAGTGAGAGTATGTATGCAAGTGGTTCCACGTAGAAGCTCGCTTAGTTTCAATTCACTTTGACCAAATGTCGCATCACATAAGAATTCTAGTTCCCCAAGACATGGGATAAAATCAAAGGCCAAAGGAACATCATGAGATACCCAAGTGTCCCATTTGAGCTTCTCCAATTTTGGAAGGCAAACCAACTCAAGTCTCTCAAAACAACAATTGGCGAGTTCTAGAACACAGAGTTTTGAGTTTGGTGCATCAATCATAAACAGAGAGTGATCACCAGTATCACACTGAGAGAGGCATAGATGCTTAAGTTGCTTGCAGGACTCAAACAACAGATGGTGTGTATCCAATTTGTCAATGCGTACATTGTATAGAGAGAGTCTTGTGAGGTAATGGGGCACAACAGGGTAGGTACTGAAGAAATTATCTATCTTTTGGGCTTGTTGTAGCATATCTTCCTCCTCATGAAAGTGCGATATATCGACTAGAGGGGGGTGAATAGGTGATTTTTATGAATTCTTCACTGAGGAATTTACTGGTGAAGAAATTCCTAAATGAAGAACTACTTGCAGCGGAATAAGTACTCAGAAAGGAACATAACAGAACACAAGCATAGTCATCATGATGAAATGAAGACAAGCACAGAGTACAGAAAGCGTAAACACATGATAACACAAGGAAGAAGACGGACAGACTGAAGAAATAGAACTAAGGAAATTGATAAAGTCTCCAGTCAATGACTTCAAACAGATATGAACAGGCACACAACAACATACATGAGGAAATGAAAGAGTTGAGGAGATAGAACCAGTTAGCTCAGTGAAGACAATGATTTGGTAGACTAGTTCCAACTGTTGTCTCAGTTGCACATCTGGTTGGAGCGGCTGAGTATTTAAACTCGAGGACACCCAGTCCCGGACACACGGTCCTCACCGTATTCTCCTTGAGCTAAGGTCACACAGACCTCGCCCAATCACTCGTGGTAAGTCTTTAGGTGACTTCCGAACCTTCACAAACTCGGTCACTCGGCGATCCACAATTCCTCTTGGATGCTCTAGACATTGACGCCTAACCGTCTAGAAGAAGCACATTCTTCAAAGGAAACAAGTGTCGGATCCACGCAGGATCAATCTCTTCAGTGATGCTCAATCACTTTGGGGTTTTGTAGGTTTGGGTTTGGGATTTCCTCACTTGATGATTTTCACTCAAAGTCCTCGGAGGATGGGTTGCTCTCAAATGACAAGTGTCAGTTTCTCTTGGAGCAGCCAACCAACTAGTGGTTGTAGGGGGCGGCTATTTATAGCCGGAGAGCAGCCCGACATGATAAGACATAAATGCCCTTGTCTGATATGACCGTTAGGCGGGTAGATATTTTGGGACAACTGGCGTGTAGCACAACAACGGTCGGAATATTTGAGGTTCGAATTCCTCAGGGCTATCATGCTCCTCACTTTGTAGGCAATCCGCACTGACGAATTCCTAACTCTTCAGTCAGAACAAATTCCTTCGAGACCAGAAGAACTTTGTCTCTGTCACTGAAAAATATGACTGAACTGCGCGAGATTTCCAATGGCTTCACTCGAAATGATTGGTAGGTGTAGGATTTTGAGTTGAGCATCACATGGAAATTTTTCCTTAGTATTTCCTCGACCCCCTTTAACAGTACGGTGTTTCCTATGACTCAAGAAAGAGAAAATGAAACAGTAAAAACAAGAGTCTTCATGCTTCCTGTTCCTCGAATGATTACCAAGTCTTCAAGGTCACACCAATTTCTTCACTTTCAAAGTCTTCAGAAATCCAAAGTCTCCAGATGAAGAACTTCATTTTTAGGGGTCGACTTTCTCTGTAAATATCAAACTCCTCATAGACTTGTAGACCTGTGTACACTCACAAACGCATCAGTCCCTTAACCTATAAGTCTTCAATACACCAAAATCACTAAGGGGCACTAGATGCACTTACAATCTCCCCCTTTTTGGTGATTGATGACAATATAGGTTAATTTTTCAACGGGGATAATCGTATGAAGTGTAAATACTGATATTGAGGAATTTCATTGCAAGATATAGAAGAACTCCCCCTTAAGATGTGCATAGTGAGGAATTTGCTTTTGAAGCAATGCACACTTGAAGAGTATAATCATGGAGATCTCCCCCTATATCTTGTAATTCATACACGCATTTGACATATAATATGAAGAATTTGAAATGCATGATGAAATATGGTGACTGATGTAGTTCAGCATGCGTGCATTAACATTAATGAGGAATAAGCATGCAGAGGAACACAGCAAAAGTATCAAGCCACCATAGAGTTTAAGATTACAACTCGATTCATCAAAGTCATCAGAAGACACTAGTAGAAAAGGGGGCAATGGTCCAGGCCAGGTAAGCCCATTAGTCCCGGTTCAATCCAGAACTGGGACCAATGGGGGCACTGGACCCGGTTCGTGAGCCCCGGGGGCCGGCCGGGCCACGTGGGCCATTTGTCCCGGTTCATCTGGACCTTTTGGTCCCGGTTGGTGGGACGAACTGGGACCAATGTGCCTCTCTCCTGGCCCACCACCATTGGTCCCGGTTGTTGGCATGAACCAGGACCAAAGGCTGCCCTTTAGTCCTGGTTCTTGCCACGAACCGGGACCAATTAATTGCCTATATATATACCCCTCGCCCGCGAGCAGAGAACTCCCACTGCTCTGTTTTTCGTGGCCGGAGAGGAGAGAGCTTTGTGGTGCTCTAGCTCACCTCCTATGCACACGAGGTGTTCGATGGAATGCCCGAGCCACACTACTTAAGCTTTCTCCTCTCCAAGCTCGACCTCCAAGCTCCATTTTCCTCAATATTTGTCTAGGTTTAGCGGTTCGTCACATCCCGTCCCTGTCTTCACCGCTGCCGATCACCCGCACCGATCTCATCGTCGGCACCACCGTGGTGAGCCTCTTGTTCTTATCTTCTTTCTAAAAGGAAAAAAATTCTTACTTGTATGTTTATATAGATACTTGTATAATTTTCTTACTTTATTATTGCATCTTATATAGTGCGATGGTTTTGGTATCCGCCCCCGTTGGCTCTCGTCCTGTCTATGATTCGGATGTGGTATATATTTTCTTTTCATAACTATTGGTTCATCTATTGTTTATAACAATTATGCTGACCAACGTGACATAGATTTTATTTATCTAGGACGTTGTTGAACTGGAAATTCCAACCGACCCTATTGTCGAGAGGTTAAATTTAGTTGAAGAAGAAAACAATTTCTTGAAGCAAAAAATTAGAAAAATTGAGGAGGAGGAGAGATATTGGAGTTGCATGTTGCGGATGTCGTCGATGATCACAAGATCAAGATGGATGCAATGCGCTTGAAGATTAGGAAGATTAGAAAATATTCCATTCATACCGAGGCTTGGTATCATTATGCCGTTGGATCAGTTGTTACATTGGTTGCGATTATGATCGCATTTGTTTTCGCATTGAAATGGTTTACATAGTTTCAATGTATGGTTTAATTAATTTAGATGCTCTGCAGAGCTTTATGTTGTTAGATGAGAACTATGTATGTACTTTGGTTTTAATGTGATGATGAACTTCTATTAATTTGGTCACTTAATTATCTATTCATGATGTTCTGTAATGATTTTTGACACACTTAATGATATATAATGCACGCAGATGAACCGGCAATGGATGTTTGGTTCAAGACACACCTCCGAGTACATTAAGAGCGTGCATGATTTTCTCGAAGTGGCTGAGGCAAACAAGCAGAATGGTTTTATGTGTTGTCCATGCCCTATATGTGGGAATACGAAGTCTTACTCTGACCGGAAAATCCTTCACACCCACCTGCTTTACAAGGGTTTCATGCCACACTATAATGTTTGGACGAGGCACGGAGAAATAGGGGTTATGATGGAAGACAGCAAAGAAGAAAAGTACGATGACAACTATGTGCCCCCTGAATACGGTGATGCTACTGAAGATCAGGAGGAACCAGACGATGTGCACGATGATGCTGCAATAGGCGAAGCTGCTGAAGATCAAGAGGAACCAGACGATGTGCCCGATGATGATTATCTCCGCCGGGTCATTGTCGATGCAAGGATGCAATGCAAAAGTCAAAAGGAGAAGCTGAAGTTTGATCGCATGTTAGAGGACCACAAAAAAGGGTTGTACCCCAATTGCGAAGATGGCAACACAAAGCTCGATACCGTACTGGAATTGCTGCAGTGGAAGGCAGAGAATGTTGTGCCTGACAAAGGATTTGTGAAGCTACTGAAAATATTGAAGAAGAAGCTTCCAAAGGATAACGAATTATCCGATAGTACATACGCAGCAAAGAAGGTCGTATGCCCTCTAGGATTGGAGGTGCAGAAGATACATGCATGCCCTAATGACTGCATCCTCTACCGCGGTGCGTACAAGGATCTGAACGCATGCCCGGTATGCGGTGCATTATGGTATAAGATCAGACGAGATGACCCTGGTGATGTTGACGGCGAGCCCCCCAGGAAGAGGGTTCCTGCGAAGGTGATGTGGTATGCTCCTATAATACCACGGTTGAAACGTCTGTTCAGAAACGGAGAGCAAGCCAAGTTGATGCGATGGCACAGTGAGGACCGTAAGAAAGACGGGAAGTTGAGAGCACCCGCTGAAGGGTCGCAGTGGAGAAAAATCGAGAGAAAGTACTGGGATGAGTTTGCAAGTGACCCAAGGAACGTATGGTTTGCTTTAAGCGCAGATGGCATTAATCCTTTCGGGAAGCAGAGCAGCAATCACAGCACCTGGCCCGTGACTCTATGTATGTATAACCTTCCTTCTTGGATGTGCATGAAGCGGAAGTTCATTATGATGCCAGTTCTCATCCAAGGCCCTAAGCAACACGGCAACGACATTGATGTGTACCTAAGGCCATTAGTTGAAGAACTTTTACAACTGTTGAATGGAAACGGTGTACGTACGTGGGATGAGCACAAACAGGAGGAATTTCACCTAAAGGCGTTGCTGTTCGTGACCATCAACGATTGTCCCGCTCTCAGTAACCTTTCAGGATAGAAAAACAAGGGATACCACGCATGCACGCACTGTTTACTTGACACCGATAGTATATACCTGGGAAGCTGCAGGAAGAATGTGTACCTGGGCCATCATCGATTTCTTCCGACCAACCATCAATGTCGAAAGAAAGGCAAGCATTTCACAGGCGAGGCAGATCACCGGAAGAAGCCCGCCATGCGTATCGGTGATCACGTACTAGCTATGGTCAATGATTTACACGTAATCTTTGGAAAGGGTCCCGGCGGACTAGCTGTTCCGAGTGACGCTGGGGGACACGCACCCATGTGGAAGAAGAAATCTATATTTTGGGGCCTACCCTACTGGAAAGACCTAGAGGTCCGCTCTTCGATCGATGTGATGCACGTGACGAAGAACCTTTGTGTGAACCTGCTAGGCTTCTTGGGCGTGTATGGTAAGACAAAATATACAGCTGACGCACGGGAGGACCTGCAACATTTGCACGAAAAAGACGGCATGCCTCCAAAGCAGTATGAAGGTCCTGATAGCTATGCTCTTACCAAAGAAGAGAAGGAAATCTTATTTGAATGCCTGCTTAGTATGAAGGTCCCGACTGGATTCTCGTCGAATATAAAAGGAATAATAAATATGTCAGAGAAAAAGTTTCAGAACCTGAAGTCTCATGACTGCCACATGATTATGACGCAACTGCTTCCGGTTGCATTGAGGGGGCTTCTACCGGAAAACGTCCGATTAGCCAGTGTGAAGCTATGTGCATTCCTCAATGCAATCTCTCAGAAGGTGATCGATCCAGAAATCATACCAAGGCTAAGGAGTGATGTGGCGCAATGTCTTGTCAGTTTCGAGCTGGTGTTCCCACCATCCTTCTTCAATATCATGATGCACATCCTAGTTCATCTAGTCGATGAGATTGTCATTCTGTGGCCCGTATTTCTACACAATATGTTCCCTTTGAGAGGTTCATGGGAGTCCTAAAGAAATATGTCCGTAACCGCGCTAGGCCAGAAGGAAGCATCTCCATGGGCCATCAAACAGAGGATGTCATCGGGTTTTGTGTTGACTTCATTCCTGGCCTTAAGAAGATAGGTCTCCCTAAATCGCGGTATGAGGGAAGACTGACTGGAAAAGGCACGCTTGGAAGGGACTCAATAATATGAAGGGACGGATATTCTTGGTCTCAAGCACACTGCACAGTTCTACAGAACTCTACCTTGGTGACCCCTTATGTCGATGAACACAAGAACAGTCTGCGCTCCAAACACCCGGAGCAGTGCGTCGACTGGATTACATGTGAACACATCAGGACTTTCAGCAGTTGGTTGGAAACACGTCTTAGAGGTGACAACACTGTTTGTGATGAGCTGTAATTGTTGTCCAGGGGACCATCTTCTACTGTTACGATTTGGAAAGGATACGAGATAAATCGGAATACATTTTACACGATTGACCAAGATCAAAAAGCACCAACCAAAACAGCGGTGTCCCCTTTGATGCAGCCACCGAGAGGGGAAAGGACACATATTATGGTTACATAGTGGACATATGGGAACTTGACTACGGACATGATTTTAAGGTCCCTTTGTTTAAGTGCAAATGGGTCAATCTGTCAGGAGGCGGGGTACAGGTAGACCCGCAGTACGGAATGACAACAGTGGTTCTGAAAAATCTTGGGTACACTGACGAACCGTTCGTCCTAACCAATGATGTGGCACAGGTTATCTATGTGAAGGACATGTCTACCAGACCGAGAATAAGAAAATATAAGGAAGCGAATACATCATACGATGAGCCAAAGCGCCACATAATTCTTTCAGGAAAAAGGGACATCGTGGGAGTGGAGGGCAAGATAGACATGTCTGAAGATTATGAAAAGTTTCATGGAATTCCTCCCTTCAAAGTCAAGGCTGACCCCAGCATCCTGATAAACGATGAAGATTATCCATGGTTATGGCGCAATAAGCAAATGACACAAGCGAAAAAAAAGTGAAGACTTTCTCCCGCAACTATTATGATGATACCATGCCAACTTTCAACTTTCAAATTTTTCAGAGTTCATTTGAAATGCTTTAATGTCTTATGGTTCGGCCCTCATGATACCATGCCAACTTTCAACTTTCAACTTTTTCAGAGTTCATTTGAAATGCTTTAATGCAGAAAACAAAAGAAAATAAATAATGCAGAAAACAAAACAAAAAAACTGGGAAAAAATAAAATAGCAACAATAAGTATTTTGTTGTAAGTAGAAACAAAACAAAATAAATAAAGCAAAAATAAAACAAAAAAAGTGTATTCAAATTTGAAAACTAATGGCACTAACAGACAGTTTATAATTTTTCTAAAACTAAAAGCAAAAAAGAATTAAAAAATAAAACAAAAAAAACAAAAGAAAATAAATAATGCAGAAAACAAAACAAAAAATCTGGGAAAAAATAAAAATAGCAACAATAAGTATTTTATTGTAAGTAGAAACAAAATAACATAAATAAAGCATGAAACAAAACAAAAAAAACAAAAAAAGTGTTTTCAAATTAGAGAACTAATGGCACTAACAGAAAGTTTATAATTTTTCTAAAACTAAAAGCAAAAAAGAATCAAAATATAAAGCAAAAAAACAAAAGAAAATAAATAATGCAGAAAACAAAACAAAAAATCTGGGAAAAAAATAAAAATAGCAACAATAAGTAAAGAAAAAAAGTGCCTCCTACTGGGCCCCCCCCAGCCTGAATACGACTAGAAACCCACCATGGGCCAGGATTCAGGCCCGTAGGTGGCCCAGTATGCCCATCAGGCAAAGCAGTAGTAAGTAGGCCCGTAAGCCTGCAGTGGAGAGGAGCTCGAGAGGGGTGCGGCAGTGGGGCTTATAAACCACTGCGCGCCCCTCTCAGCTAGCGAGGTGGGACTAAACTTTCGTGCCGCACCATGCCAGCACACGACCATTGGTCCCAGTTGGAGGCACCAACCGGGACTAAAGGGGGGCATTGGTCCCGGTTCGTGGCACCAACCGGGACCAATGCCCACCCTTTAGTCCCGGTTGGTGGAACCAACCGGGACCAAAGGCCGCCGCTTCCCACCCTTTGGGCTGCTGAAAAGAGGCCTTTGGTCCCGGTTGGTGGCACCAACCGGGACTAAAGGGGGCATTGGTCCCGGTTGGTTTCACGAACCGGGACCAATTCTCTTCATATATAACTAGCACTTAGCAGTTTCTCCAAAATCCATCCCTTTCTTCTCCGCCCGACGCCTGCTGCTCGATCTTCCTCGTCGCCATTGTCGCCGAGCCGTTAGGCTCCTCCACCTCGTCGTCGCCGCCTCCGACGCCGTCAGGCTGCTCAACTTTGCCGTCCCCGCCGCCCTCGACGCCATCTGCCCCGACGCCGGCGCCGCTCCCCGCGCCCCGACGCCGCCCACCGTGCCCCGCCACCCCCCTGTGTGCACCTACCTCGCTCCCGCCGCCCCTGTCCTGCGCGGCCGCCGCGCCGCCGCCCCTGCCCTGCGTGGCCGCCGCGCTGCCGCCCCTGCCCTGCGCGGCCGCCGCGCCGCCGGCCCTGCATTTTTTTTGTATATGTGTATATATGCAATTTTTGTGTGTATATGTGTTTGTATGTGTATATATGTGTTATTTTTTGTGTATATGTGTATATATGTATGTTTATGTATGTGTATATACTAACAACCTAAATATAATGTTCATAACATTTTTTTGTTTATGTATGTTTTTTAATATATGTATTAATTTTTTATTTAGGTTGTTAATTAGTATTAGGTTTTAGGTTAGTGCATTTTAGTTTAGTGTAGAGGAAAAAGTAAAATAAGAAGAGGAAAAAGGAAGAAAAAGAAGAGGAGAAGAAGAAAGGAATAGAGGAGAAGAAGAAAAAATAGAATATTTTCTAATTTTCTTCTTCTCCTCTATTCCTTTCTTCTTCTCCTCTTTTTTTTTCTTCTTTTTTTTGCGTCGATCTTCTCCTCTGTCGTCATCGATATTGTTGGAAATATGCCCTAGAGGCAATGATAAAAGGATTATTATTATATTTCCTTGTTCATGATAATTGTCTTTTATTCATGCTATAATTGTGTTATCCGGAAATCGTAATACACGTGTGTATACGTAGACCACAACTTGTCCCTAGTGAGCCTCTAGTTGACTAGCTCGTTGATCAACAGATAGTCATGGTTTCCTGACTATGAACATTGGATGTCATTGATAACGGGATCACATCATTAGGAGAATGATGTGATGGACAAGACCCAATCCTAAGCATAGCACAAGATCGTGTAGTTCGTTTTGCTAGAGCTTTTCCAATGTCAAGTATCTTTTCCTTAGACCATGAGATCGTTTAACTCCCGGATACCGTAGGAGTGCTTTGGGTGTACCAAACGTCACAACGTAACTGGGTGACTATAAAGGTATACTACGGGTATCTCCGAAAGTGTCTGTTGGGTTGACACGGATCGAGACTGGGATTTGTCACTCCGTATGACGGAGAGGTATCTCTGGGCCCACTCGGTAATGCATCATCATAATGAGCTCAAAGTGACCAAGTGTCTGATCACGGGATCATGCATTACGGTATGAGTAAAGTGACTTGCCGGTAACGAGATTGAACGAGGTATTGGGATACCGACGATCGAATCTCGGGCAAGTAACATACCGATTGACAAAGGGAATTTTATACGGGGTTGCTTGAATCCTCGACATCGTGGTTCATCCGATGAGATCATTGAGGAGCATGTGGGAGCCAACATGGGTATCCAGATCCCTCTGTTGGTTATTGACCGGAGAGCCGTCTCGGTCATGTCTACGTGTCTCCCGAACCCATAGGGTCTACACACTTAAGGTTCGGTGACGCTAGGGTTGTAGAGATATGATTATGCAGCAAACCGAAGGTTGTTTAGAGTCCCGGATGAGATCCCGGACGTCACGAGGAGTTCCGGAATGGTCTGGAGGTAACGAATTATATATGGGAAGTCGAGTTTCGGCCATCAGGAAAGTTTCGGGGGTCACCGGTATTGTACCGGGACCACCGGAAGGGTCCCGGGGGTCCATCGGGTGGGGCCACCCATCCCGGAGGGCCCCATGGCCTGAAGTGGGAGGGGAACCAGCCCCTGTTGGGCTGGTGCGCCCCCCTGGGCCCCCCACTGCGCCTAGGGTTGGGAACCCTAGGGGAGGGGGCGCCTCCACTTGCCTTGGGGGGCAAATTTCCCCCCTTGGCCGCCGCCCCCTAGGAGATCTCATCTCCTAGGGCCGGCGCCCCCCCTGGGGTCCCTATATAAAGAGGGGGGTGGGAGGGCAGCCGCACCCTGACACGTGGCTCCTCCCTTCCCCCCTTGCTACACCTCTCCCTTCCGCAGACGCTTGGTGAAGCCCTGCCGGACCCCTGCTGCATCCACCACCACGCCGTCGTGCTGCTGGATCTTCATCAACCTCTCCTTCCCCCTTGCTGGATCAAGAAGGAGGAGACGTCATGCTGACTGTACGTGTGTTGAACGTGTTGGAAATATGCCGTAGAGGCAATAATAAATTAGTTATTATTATTATAATTCCTTGTTCATGATAATCGTTTATTATCCATGCTATAATTGCATTGATAGGAAACTCAGATACATGTGTGGGTACATAGACAACACCATGTCCCTAGTAAGCCTCTAGTTGACTAGCTCGTTGATCAATAGATGGTTACGGTTTCCTGACCATGGACATTGGATGTCGTTGATAACGGGATCACATCATTAGGAGAATGATGTGATGGACAAGACCCAATCCTAAGCCTAGCACAGAGATCGTGTAGTTCGTATGCTAAAGCTTTTCTAATGTCAAGTATCTTTTCCTTAGACCATGAGATTGTGCAACTCCCGGATACCGTAGGAATGCTTTGGGTGTACCAAACGTCACAACGTAATTGGGTGGCTATAAAGGTGCACTATAGGTATCTCTGAAAGTGTCTGTTGGGTTGGCACGAATCGAGACTGGGATTTGTCACTCCGTGTGACGGAGAGGTATCTCTGGGCCCACTCGGTAGGACATCATCATAATGTGCACAATGTGATCAAAGGGTTGATATGGGATGATGTGTTACGGAACGAGTAAAGAGACTTGCCGGTAATGAGATTGAACAAGGTATCGATATACTGACGATCGAATCTCAGGCAAGTACTATATCGCTAGACAAAGGGAATTGTATACGGGATCGATTGAGTCCTTGACATCGTGGTTCATCCGATGAGATCATCGTGGAACAAGTGGGAGCCAACATGGGTATCCAGATCCCGCTGTTGGTTATTGACCGGAGAACGTCTCGGTCATGTCTACATGTCTCCCGAACCCGTAGGGTCTACACACTTAAGGTTCGATGACGCTAGGGTTATAAAGGAAGTTTGTATGTGGTTACCAAATGTTGTTCGGAGTCCCGGATGAGATCCCGGACATCACGAGGAGTTCCGGAATGGTCCGGAGGTAAAGATTTATATATGGGAAGTCCTGTTTTGGTCACCGGAAAAGTTTCGGGTTTTATCGGTAACGTACCGGGACCACCGGGAGGGTCCCAGGGGTCCACCAAGTGGGGCCACCAGCCCCGGAGGGCTGCATGGGCCAAGTGTGGGAGGGGACCAGCCCCAGGTGGGCTGGTGCGCCCCCCCACAAGGGCCCAAGGTGCCTAGGGTTTGGGGAGGGGGCGCCAAACCTTGCTTGGGGGCAAGTTTCCCCCTCTCCACCCCTTGGCCGCCCCCCTAGATGGGATCTAGGGATGGCCGCCTCCCCCTAGGGGTGGAAACCTAGGTGGGGGCGCAGCCCCCTCTCCCCCTATATATAGTGGAGGCGTAGGAGCAGCCCAAGACATGAGTTTCTTCTCCTGTTGGCGCAGCCCTACCTCTCTTTCTCCTCATATCTTGCGGTGCTTGGCGAAGCCCTGCTGGACTACCACGCTCCTCCATCACCACCACACCGTTGTGCTGCTGCTGGATGGAGTCTTCCTCAACCTCTCCCTCTCTCCTTGCTGGATCAAGGCATGGGAGACGTCACCGGGCTGTACGTGTGTTGAACGCGGAGGTGCCGTCCGTTCGGCACTAGGATCTCCGGTGATTTGGATCACGACGAGTACGACTCCTTCAACCCCGTTCTCTTGAACGCTTCCGCTTAGCGATCTACAAGGGTATGTAGATGCACTCTCCTTCCCTCGTTGCTGGTTTCTCCATAGATAGATCTTGGTGACTCGTAGGAAAATTTTGAATTTCTGCTACGTCCCCCAACAGTGACATCATGAGCTAGGTCTATTGCGTAGAGTCTTTGCACGAGTAGAACACAAAGTAGTTGTGGGCGTTGATTTTGTTCAATATGCTTACCGTTACTAGTCCAATCTTGTTTCGGCGGTATTGTGGGATGAAGCGGCCCGACCGACCTTACACGTACTTACGTGAGACAGGTTCCACCGACTGACATGCACTTGGTGCATAAGGTGGCTAGCGGGTGCCAGTCTCTCCCACTTTAGTCGGAACGGATTCGATGAAAAGGGTCCTTATGAATGGTAAATAGCAATTGGCATATCACGTTGTGGTTTTGCGTAGGTAAGAAACGTTCTTGCTAGAAACCCATAGCAGCCACGTAAAACATGCAAACAACAATTAGAGGACGTCTAATTTGTTTTTGCAGGGTATGCTATGTGATGTGATATGGCCAAGAAGAATGTGATGAATGATATGTCATGTATGAGATTGATCATGTTCTTGTAATAGGAATCACGACTTGCATGTCGATGAGTATGACAACCGGCAGGAACCATAGGAGTTGTCTTTATTTATTGTATGACCTGCATGTCATTTAACAACGCCATGTAATTACTTTACTTTATTGCTAACCGGTAGCCATAGTAGTAGAAGTAATAAGTTGGCGAGACAACTTCATGGAGACACGAGATGGAGATCATGGTGTCATGCCGGTGACGATGATGATCATGGAGCCCCGAAGATGGAGATCAAAAGGAGCAAAATGATATTGGCCATATCATGTCACTTTTTGATTGCATGTGATGTTTATCATGTTTATGCATCTTATTTGCTTAGAACGACGGAAGTAAATAAGATGATCCCTCATTAAAATTTCAAGAAAGTGTTCCCCATAACTGTGCACCGTTGCGAAAGTTCGTCGTTTCGAAGCACCATGTGATGATCGGGTGTGATAGATTCTTACGTTCACATACAACGGGTGTAAGCCAAATTTACACACGCGAAACACTTAGGTTAACTTGATGAGCCTAGCATGTACAGACATGGCCTCGGAACACAAGAGACCGAAAGGTCGAGCATGAGTCGTATAGTAGATACGATCAACATGAAGATGTTCACCGAAGATGACTAGTCCGTCTCACATGATGATCGGACACGACCTAGTTAACTCGGATCATGTAATCACTTAGATGACTAGAGGGATGTCTATCTGAGTGGGAGTTCATTAGATGAACTTAATTATCATGAACATAGTCAAAAACCCTTTGCAAATTATGTCATAGCTCGCGCTATAGTTCTACTATTTTAGATATGATCCTAGAGAAAATATAGTTGAAAGTTGATAGTAGCGATTATGCGATCAGTAGAAAGCTTATGTCCTTAATGCACCGCTCAGTGTGTAGAACCCCAAACGTCATCTGTGGATGTTGCGAACATCGGACATACACGTTTTGATAACTACGTGATAGTTCAGTTAAACGGTTTAGAGTTGAGGCACCAAAGACGTTTTTCGAAATGTCGCGGAACATATGAGATGTTTCGAGGGCCGAAATTGGGATTTCAGGCTCGTGCCCACATCAAGAGGTATAAGATCTCCGACGATTTTCTTAGCCTGCAAACTGAGGGAGAAAAGCTCAATCGTTGAGCTTGTGCTCAGATTGTCTGAGTACAACAATCACTTGAATCGAGTGGGAGTTAATCTTCCAGATGAGATAGTGATGTTTCTCCAAAGACATTGCCACCAAGCTACTAGAGCTTCGTGATGAACTGTAACATAACAGGGATAGATATGATGATCCTTGAGATATTCACGATGTTTGACACCGCGAAAGTAGAAATCAGGAAGGAGCATCAATTGTTGATGGTTAGTGAAACCACTAGTTTCAAGAAGGGCAAGGGCAAGAAGGGGCACTTCATGAAACGGCAAATCAGTTGCTGCTCCAGTGAAGAAGCCCAAGGTTGAACCCAAACCCGAGACTAAGTGCTTCTGTAATAAGGGGAACAGCCACTGGAGCAGAATTACCCTAGATACTTGGTAGATAAGAAGGCTGGCAAGGTTAATAGAAGTATATTGGATATACATAATGTTAATGTGTACTTTACTAGTACTCCTAGTAGCACCAGGGTATTAGATACCGGTTCGGTTGTTAAGTGTTAGTAACTCGAAATAAAAGCTACGGAATAAACGGAGACTAGCTAAAGGTGAGCTGACGATATGTGTTGGAAGTGTTTCCAAGGTTGATGTGATCAAGCGTCGCACGCTCCCTCTACCATCAAGATTAGTATTAAACCTGAATAATTGTCATTTGGTGTTTGCGTTGAGCATAGACATGATTGGATTATGTCTATCGCAATACGGTTATTCATTTAAGGAGAATAATGGTTACTCTATTTATTTGAATAATACCTTCAATGGTCTTGCACCTAAAGGAATGGTTTATTGAATCTCGATCGTAGTGATACACATTTTCATGCCAAAAGATATAAGATAGTAATGATAGTACCACTTACTTGTGGCACTGCCATGTAAGTCATATTGGTGTAAAACGCATGAAGAAGCTCCATGTTGATGGATCTTTGGACTCACTCGGTTTTGAAAAATTTGAGACATGCGAACCATGTCTATTGGTGTATACGCATGAAGAAACTCCATGTAGATGGATCATTTGGACTCACTTGATTTTGAATCACTTGAGATATGCAAATCATACCACATGGGCAAGATGACTGAAAAGCCTCGTTTTCAGTACGATGGAACAAGATAGCAACTTGTTGGAAGTAACACATTTTGATGTGTGCAGTCCAATGAGTGCTGAGGCATGCAGTGAATATCGTTATGTTCTCACTTCACAGATGATTCGAGTAGATGTTGAGTATATTTAATTGATGAAACACAAGTCTGAATATTGAATGGTTCAAGTAATTTCAGAGTGAAGTTGAAGGTCATTGTGACAAGAGGATAAAATGTCTATGATATGATCATAGAGATGAGTATCTGAGTTACGAGCTTTGGCACACAATTAAGACATTGTGTAAATTGTTTCACAATTAATACCGCCTGGAACACCATAGTGTGATGGTGTGTCCGAACATCATAGTTGCACCCTATTGGATATGGTGCGTACCATGATGTCTCTTATCGAATTACCACTATCGTTCATGGGTTAGGCATTAGAGACAACCACACTCACTTTAATAGGGCACCACGTAATTCCGTTGAGACGACACCGTTTGAACTGTGGTTTGGAGAAACCTAAGTTGTCGTTTCTTAAAAAGTTTGGGGCTGCAATGCTTATGTGAAAAAGTTTCATCGTGATAAGCTCGAACCCAAAACAGATAAATACATCTTCATAGGATACCCAAAATGGTTGGGTATACCTCCTATCTCAGATCCGGAAGCAAAAGTAATTGTTTCTAGGAACGGGTCCTTTCTCGAGGAAAAGTTTCTCTCGAAAGAATTGAGTGGGAGGATGGTGGAGACTTGATGAGGTTATTGAACCATCACTTCAACTAGTGTGCAGCAGGGCACAGGAAGTTGTTCCCGTGGCGCCTACACCAATTGAAGTAGAAGCTTATGATAGTGATCATGAAGTTTCGGATCAAGTCACTACCGTACCTCGTAGGGTGACAAAGATGCGTACTACTTCAGAGTGGTACGCAATCCTGTCTTAGAGGTCATGTAACTAGACAACAATGAACCTATGAGCTATGGAGAAGCGATGGTGGGCCCGGATTCCGACGAATGGCTCGAGGCCATAAAATCCGAGAACGGATCCATGACTTTGGAAGAAATACTTGATGGTCGTAAGGCCATTGGGTACGGATGGATTTTAAAATGAAGACAGACAATGATGATAAGAATCACCATTAAGAAAGCTCTACTTGTCGTTAAGATGTTTTCCGACAAGTTCAAGGAGTTGACTACGGTGAGGCTTTCTCACTCGTAGCGATGCTAAGAGTCTGTTGGAAATGGATTAGCAGTTACTGCATTATTTATGAAATCTTGCAGATAGAATGTCAAAACATTGTTTCCTTGACAGTTTTCTTGAGGAAAGGTTGTATGTGATACAACCAGAAGGTCTTTGACAATCCTGAAAGACACTAACAAATATGCAAAGCTCCAGCAATCCTTCTAAGGACTGGAGTAAGCATCTCGGAGTTGGAATGTACGCTTTGATGAGATGATCAAAGATTTTGGGTTTATACAAAGTTTGTGAGAAACTTGTATTTCCAAAGAAGTGAGTGGGAGCACTATGGAATTTCTGATGAGTATATGTTGTTGACATATTGTTGATCAGAAATGATGTAGAATTTCTAGAAAGCATATAGGGTTATTTGAAAAGTGTTTTTCAATGGAAAACCTGGATTAGGCTACTTGAACAATAAGCATCAAGATCTATAAGATAGATCAAAATGCTTAATAATACTTTCAAATGAGCATATACCTTGACATGATCTTGAAGGTGTTCAAGATGGATCAGTCAAACAAGGAGTTCTTGCCTGAGATGTAAGGTATGAAGTTAAGGCTTAAAGCTCGACCACGGCAGAAAAGAGAGAAAGAACGAAGGTCGTCCCCTATGTTTTAGACGTAGGCTCTACAGTATGCTATGTTGTGTACCGCACCTGATGTGTGCCTTGCTACATACCTGGCAAGAGGGTACAAAGGTGATCAAGGAGTGGATCACCAGATAGCGGTCAAAGTTATCCTTAGAGGAATAAGGATATGTTTCTCGGTTATGGAGGTGATAAAGAGTTCGACGTAAAGAGTTACGTCGATGCAAGCTTTAACACCTATCCGAATGACTCTGAGTAGCAAAACGGATACATATAGTGGAGCAACCATTTGGAATAGCCCAAGTGGAGCGTGGAAGCAACATTTACAATATGACCTAGAGATTTGCGAAGTACACACGGATCTGAATGTTGCAGACCCGTTGACTAAAACCTCTCTCTCAGGCAAAACATGATCAAACCCAAGAACTCATTGAGTCTTAATCACATGATGATGTGAACTAGTTTAGACACTAGTAAACTCTTTGGATGTTGGTCACATGGTGATGTGACCTGTCAGTGTTAATCACACAGCGATGTGAACTAGATTACTGACTCTAGTGCAAGTGGGAGACTATTGGAAATATGCCCTAGAGGCAATAATAAATTAGTTATTATTATTATATTTCCTTGTTCATGATAATCGTTTATTATCCATGCTATAATTGTATTGATAGGAAACTCAGATACATGTGTGGGTACATAGACAACACCATGTCCCTAGTAAGCCTCTAGTTGACTAGCTCGTTGATCAATAGATGGTTACGGTTTCCTGACCATGGACATTGGATGTCGTTGATAACGGGATCACATCATTAGGAGAATGATGTGATGGACAAGACCCAATCCTAAGCCGAGCACAGAGATCGTGTAGTTCGTATGCTAAAGCTTTTCTAATGTCAAGTATCTTTTCCTTAGACCATGAGATTGTGCAACTCCCGGATACCGTAGGAATGCTTTGGGTGTACCAAACGTCACAACGTAACTGGGTGGCTATAAAGGTGCACTACAGGTATCTCTGAAAGTGTCTGTTGGGTTGGCACGAATCGAGACTGGGATTTGTCACTCCGTGTGACGGAGAGGTATCTCTGGGCCCACTCGGTAGGACATCATCATAATGTGCACAATGCGATCAAAGGGTTGATCACGGGATGATGTGTTACGGAACGAGTAAAGAGACTTGCCAGTAACGAGATTGAACAAGGTATCGGTATACCGACGATCGAATCTCGGGCAAGTACTATACTGCTAGACAAAGGGAATTGTATACGGGATCGATTGAGTCCTTGACATCGTGGTTCATCCGATGAGATCATCGTGGAACATGTGGGAGCCAACATGGGTATCCAGATCCCGCTGTTGGTTATTGACCGGAGAACGTCTCGGTCATGTCTACATGTCTCCCGAACCCGTAGGGTCTACACACTTAAGGTTCGATGACGCTAGGGTTATAAAGGAAGTTTGTATGTGGTTACGGAATTTTGTTCGGAGTCCCGGATGAGATCCCGGACATCACGAGGAGTTTTGGAATGGTCCGGAGGTAAAGATTTATATATGGGAAGTCCTGTTTTGGTCACCGGAAAAGTTTCGGGTTTTATCGGTAATGTACCGGGACCACCGGGAGGGTCCCGGGGGTCCACCAAGTGGGGACACCAGCCCTGGAGGGCTGCATGGGCCAAGTGTGGGAGGGGACCAGCCCCAGGTGGGCTGGTGCCCCCCCCCCACAAGGGCCCAAGGCGCCTAGGGTTTGGGGAGGGGGCGCCCCACCTTGCTTGCGGGGCAAGTTTCCCCATCTCCACCCCTTGGCCGCCCCCCCAGATGGGATCTAGGGCTGGCCGCCGCCACCTAGGGGTGGAAACCGAGGTGGGGGCGCAGCCCCATCTCCCCCTATATATAGTGGAGGCGTAGGAGCAGCCCAAGACATGAGTTTCTTCTCCTGTTGGCGCAGCCCTACCTCTCTTTCTCCTCATATCTTGCGGTGCTTGGCGAAGCCCTGCTGGACTACCACGCTCCTCCATCACCACCACGCCGTTATGCTGCTGCTGGATGGAGTCTTCCTCAACCTCTCCCTCTCTCCTTGCTGGATCAAGGCATGGGAGACGTCACCGGGCTGTACGTGTGTTGAACGCGGAGGTGCCGTCCGTTCGGCACTAGGATCTCCGGTGATTTGGATCACGACGAGTACGACTCCTTCAACCCCGTTCTCTTGAACGCTTCCGCTTAGCGATCTACAAGGGTATGTAGATGCACTCTCCTTCCCCTCGTTGCTGGTTTCTCCATAGATAGATCTTGGTGACTCGTAGGAAAATTTTGAATTTCTGCTACGTCCCCCAACAGAACGCGGAGGTGCCGTCCGTTCAGCGCTAGGATCTCCGGTGATTTGGATCACGACGAGTACGACTTCCTCAACCCCGTTCTCTTGAACGCTTCCGCTCGCGATCTACAAGGGTATGTAGATGCACTCCTCTCTCTCGTTGCTAGATGAACTCATAAATTGATCTTGGTGAATGTAGGAAAAATTTTATTTTATGCAACGTTCCCCAACAGTGACATCATGAGTCAGGTTTATGCGTAGTTCTCTATTGCACGAGTAGAACACAAATCTGTTGTGGGCGTAGATGTTTTCAACTTTCTTGCCACTACTAGTCTTATTTTGCTTCAGCGGTATTGTGGGATGAAGCGGCCCGGACCGACCTTACACGTACGCTTACGTGAGACAGGTTCCACCGACTGACATGCACTAGTTGGAGCGGATTCGATGAAAAGGGTCCTTATGAAGGGTAAATAGAAGTTGACAAATCACGTTGTGGTTATTCGTAGGTAAGAAAACGTTCTTGCTAGAACCCTATTGCAGCCACGTAAAAGATACAACAACAATTAGAGGACGTCTAACTTGTTTTTGCAGCAATTGCTTTGTGATGTGATATGGCCAAAAGTTGTGATGAATGATGAATGATATATTGTGATGTATGAGATCATGTTCTTGTAATAGGAATCACGACTTGCATGTCGATGAGTATGACAACCGGCAGGAGCCATAGGAGTTGTCTTAATTATTGTATGACTTGCGTGTCAATGATTTAACGCCATGTAATTACTTTACTTTATTGCTAAACTGTTAGCCATAGTAGTAGAAGTAATAGTTGGCGAGAAACTTCATGGATACACGATGATGGAGATCATGATGATGGAGATCATGGTGTCATGCCGGTGACGAAGATGATCATGGAGCCCCAAAGATGGAGATCAAAGGAGCTATATGATATTGGCCATATCATGCACTACTATTTAATTGCATGTGATGTTTATTATGTTTATGCATCTTGTTTACTTAGAACGACGGTAGTAAATAAAATGATCCCTCATAATAATTTCAAGAAAGTGTTCCCCCTAACTGTGCGTCGTTGCTAAAGTTCGTCGTTTCGAAGCACCACGTGATGATCGTGTGTGATAGATTCGTACGTTCACATACAACGGGTGTAAGACAGTTTTACACATGCAAAACACTTATGTTAACTTGACGAGCCTAGCATGTACAGACATGGCCTCAGAACACAGAGACCGAAAGGTCGAACATGAGTCGTATGGAAGATACGATCAACATGGAGATGTTCACCGATGATGACTAGTCCGTCTCACGTGATGATCGGACACGGCCTAGTCGACTCGGATCATGTAACAGTTAGATGACTAGAGGGATGTCAAATCTGAGTGGGAGTTCATTAAATAATTTGATTAGATGAACTTAATTATCATGAAATTAGTCTAAAATCTTTGCAAAAATGTCTTGTAAATCAAATGGCCAACCCTCATGTCAACAAGAACTTCAACGCGTTCCTAGAGAAAACCAAGCTGAAATATGATGGCAGCAACTATACGGACTGGGTCCGGAACCTGAGGATCATCCTCATAGCTGCCAAGAAAGCATATGTCCTAGAAGGACCGCTAGGTGAAGCACCCATCCCAGAGAACCAAGACATTGTGAACGCTTGGCAGTCACGTGCTGATGATTACTCCCTCGTTCAGTGCGGCATGCTTTACAGCTTAGAACCGGGGCTCCAAAAGCGTTTTGAGCAACACGGAGCATATGAGATGTTCGAGGAGATGAAAATGGTTTTTCAAGCTCATGCCCGGGTCGAGAGATATGAAGTCTCCAACAAGTTCTATAGTTGTAAGCTGGAGGAAAATAGTTCTGTCAGTGAGCACATACTCAAAATGTCTGGGTTGCACAACCGCCTGTCCCAGCTGGACATTAACCTCCCGGACGAGGCGGTCATTGACAGAATCCTTCAGTCGCTCCCACCGAGCTACAAGAGCTTCGTGATGAACTACAATATACAGGGGATGGTGAAAACTATTCCTGAAGTATTTTTAATGCTGAAGTCAGCAGAGGTAGAAATCAAGAAAGAACATCAAGTGTTGATGGTCAATAAAACCACCAAGTTCAAGAAAGGCAAGGGTAAGAAGAACTTCAAGAAGGACGGCAAGGATGTTGCCGCGCCCGGTAAGCCAGTTGCTGGGAAGAAGTCAAAGAATGGACCCAAGCCTCAGACTGAGTGCTTTTATTGCAAAGGGAAGGGTCACTGGAAGCGAAACTGCCCCAAATACTTAGCGGACAAGAAGGCCGGCAACACTAAAGGTATATGTGATATACATGTAATTGATGTGTACCTTACCAGTACTCGTAGTAACTCCTGGGTATTTGATACCGGTGCCGTTGCTCATATTTGTAACTCACAGCAAGAGCTGCAGAATAGGCGGAGACTGGTGAAGGACGAGGTGACGATGTGCATTGGGAATGGTTCCAAGGTTGATGTGATCGCCGTCGGCACGCTACCTCTACATTTACCCACGGGATTAGTTTTAAACCTTAATAATTGTTATTTAGTGCCAAGTTTGAGGATGAACATTGTATCTGGATCTTGTTTAATACGAGATGGCTACTCATTTAAATTCGAGAATAATGGTTGTTCTATTTATATGAGAGATATGTTTTGTGGTCATGCCCCGATGGTCAATGGTTTATTCTTAATGAATCTCGAACGTAATGTTACACATATTCATAGTGTGAATACCAAAAGATGTAAAGTTGATAACGATAGTCCCACATACTTATGGCACTGCCGCCTTGGTCACATTGGTGTCAAGCGCATGAAGAAGCTCCATGCTGATGGACTTTTAGAGTCTCTCGATTATGAATCATTTGACACATGCGAACCATGCCTCATGGGCAAAATGACCAAGACTCCGTTCTTCGAAACAATGGAGCGAGCAACCAACTTATTGGAAATCATACATACTGATGTGTGTGGTCCAATGAGCGTTGAGGCTCGCGGAGGATATCATTATGTTCTCACTCTCACTGATGACTTAAGTAGATATGGGTATGTCTACTTGATGAAACACAAGTCTGAGACCTTTGAAAAGTTCAAGGAATTTCAGAATGAAGTAGAGAATCAACGTGACCGAAAGATAAAATTCTTACGATCAGATCGTGGAGGAGAATATTTAAGTCACGAATTTGGTACGCACTTAAGAAAATGTGGAATCGTTTCACAACTCACGCCGCCTGGAACACCTCGGCATAATTGTGTGTCCGAACATCGTAATCGCACTCTATTGGATATGGTGTGATCTATGATGTCTCTTACCGATTTACCGCTATCATTTTGGGGATACACTCTAGAGACAGCTACATTCACTTTAAATAGGGCTCCGTCTAAATTCGTTGAGACAACACCGTATGAATTATGGTTTGGGAAGAAACCTAAGTTGTCGTTTCTAAAAGTTTGGGGATGCGATGCTTATGTCAAGAAACTTCAACCTGAAAAGCTCGAACCCAAATCGGAAAAATGAGTCTTCATAGGATACCCTAAGGAAACCATTGGGTATACCTTCTACCTTAGATCCGAAGGCAAGATCTTTGTTGCCAAGAACGGATCCTTTTTGGAAAAAGAGTTTCTCTCGAAAGGAGTAAGTGGGAGGAAAGTAGAACTCGACAAAGTACTACCTCTTGAACCGGAAAGTAGTGCAGCTCAGGAAAATGTTCCTGTGGTGCCTACACTGACTGGAGAGGAAATTAATGATGATGATCAAGGTACTTCGAATCAAGTTGCTACTAAACTTTGTAGGTCCACAAGGACACGTTCCACACCAGAGTGGTATGGCAACCCTGTCCTGGAAATCATGTTGTTAGACAACGGTGAACCTTCGAACTATGAAGAAGCGATGACGGGCCCAGATTCCAAATAATGGCTTGAAGCCATGCAATCTGAGATAGAATCCATGTATGAAAACAAAGTATGGACTTTGACAGACTTGCCCGATGATCGGCGAGCGATAGAAAACAAATGGATCTTTAAGAAGAAGACGGACGCGGATGGTAATGTTACCATCTATAAAGCTCGACTTGTCGCTAAGGGTTATCGGCAAGTTCAAGGGGTTGACTACGACGAGACTTTCTCTCCCGTAGTGAAGCTGAAGTCCGTCCGAATCATGTTAGCAATTTCCGCATACTATGATTATGAGATATGGCAGATGGACGTCAAAACGGCATTACTTAACGGCTATCTTAAGGAAGAACTGTATATGATGCGGCCGGAAGGTTTTGTCGATCCTAAGAATGCTAACAAGGTATGCAAGCTCCAGAGATACATTTATGGGCTGGTGCAAGCATTTCAGAGTTGGAACATTCGCTTTGATGAGATGATCAAAGCGTTTGGGTTTATGCAGACTTATGGAGAAGCCTGCGTTTACAAGAAAGTGAGTGGGAGCTCTGTAGCATTTCTCATATTATATGTAGATGACATACTTTTAATGGGAAATGATATAGAACTCTTGCACAGCATTAAGGCCTACTTGAATAAGTGTTTTTCAATGAAGGACCTTGGAGAAGCTGCTTACATATTAGGCATCAAGATCTATAGGGATAGATCGATACGCCTCATAGGTCTTTCACAAAGCACATACCTTGATAAGATATTGAAGAAGTTCAATATGGATCAGTCCAAGAAAGGGTTCTTGCCTGTATTGCAAGGTGTGAGATTGAGCTCGGCTCAATGCCCGACCAAGGCAGAAGATAAAGAAGAGATGAGTGCAATCCCCTATGCCTCAGCCATAGGATCTATTATGTAAGCCATGTTGTGTACCAAACCTGATGTAAACCTTGCCGTAAGTTTGGTAGGAAGGTACCAAAGCAATCCCGGCAAGGAACACTAGACAGCGGTCAAGAATATCCTGAAGTACCTGAAAAGGACAAATGATATGTTTCTCATTTATGGAGGTGAAGAAGAGCTCGTCGTAAAGGGTTACGTCGACGCTAGCTTCGACATAGATCTGGATGACTCTAAGTCACAAACCGGATACGTGTATATGTTGAATCGTGGAGCAGTAAGCTGGTGCAGTTGCAAGCAGAGCGTCGTGGCGGGATCTACATGTGAAGCGGAATACATGGCAGCCTCTGAGGCAGCGCATGAAGCAATATGGATGAAGGAGTTCATCACCGACCTAGGAGTCATACCCAATGCGTCGGGGCCGATCACTCTCTTCTGTGACAACACTGGAGCTATTGCCCTTCCCAAGGAGCCCAGGTTTCACAAGAAGACCAGGCACATCAAGCGTCATTTCAACTCCATCCGTGAAAATATTCAAGATGGAGACACAGATATTTGCAAAGTACATATGGATCTGAATGTCGGAGATCCGTTGACTAAACCTCTTTCGTGAGCAAAACATGATCAACACCAGAACTCTATGGGTGTTCGATTCATCACAATGTAACTAGATTATTGACTCTAGTGCAAGTGGGAGACTGTTGGAAATATGCCCTAGAGGCAATAATAAAAGGATTATTATTATATTTCCTTGTTCATGATAATTGTCTTTTATTCATGCTATAATTGTGTTATCTGGAAATCGTAATACACGTGTGAATACATAGACCACAACTTGTCCCTAGTGAGCCTCTAGTTGACTAGCTCGTTGATCAACAGATAGTCATGGTTTCCTGACTATGGACATTGGATGTCATTCATAACGGGATCACATCATTAGGAGAATGATGTGATGGACAAGACCCAATCCTAAGCATAGCACAAGATCGTGTAGTTCGTTTTGCTAGAGCTTTTCCAATGTCAAGTATCTTTTCCTTAGACCATGAGATCGTTTAACTCCCGGATACCGTAGGAGTGCTTTGGGTGTACCAAACGTCAAAACGTAACTGGGTGACTATAAAGGTATACTACAGGTATCTCCGAAAGTTTCTGTTGGGTTGACACGGATCGAGACTGGGATTTGTCACTCCGTATGACGGAGAGGTATCTCTGGGCCCACTCGGTAATGCATCATCATAATGAGCTCAAAGTGACCAAGTGTCTAATCACGGGATCATGCATTACGGTACGAGTAAAGTGACTTGCCGGTAATGAGATTGAACAAGGTATTGGGATACCGATGATCGAATCTCGGGCAAGTAACATACCGATTGACAAAGGGAATTGTATACGGGGTTGCTTGAATCCTCGACATCGTGGTTCATCCGATGAGATCATCGAGGAGCATGTGGGAGCCAACATGGGTATCCAGATCCCGCTGTTGGTTATTGACCGGAGAGCCGTGTTGGTCATGTCTACGTGTCTCCCGAACCCGTAGGGTCTACACACTTAAGGTTCGGTGATGCTAGGGTTGTAGAGATATGAGTATGCAGCAAACCGAAAGTTGTTCGGAGTCCCGGATGAGATCTCGGATGTCACAAGGAGTTCTGGAATGGTCCGGAGGTAAAGAAAATTATATGGGAAGTCGAGTTTCGGCCATCGGGAAAGTTTCGAGGGTCACCGGTATTGTACTGGGACCACCGGAAGGGTCCCGAGGGTCCACCGGGTGGGGCCACCCATCCCGGAGGGCCCCATGGGCTGAAGTGGGAGGGGAACCAGCCCTTGTTGGGCTGGTGCCCCCCCTGGGCCCCCCTCTGTGACTAGGGTTGGGAACCCTAGGGGAGGGGGCGCCTCCACTTGGCTTGGGGGGCAAGTTTCCCCATTGGCCGCCGCTCCCCTAGGAGATGCCATCTCCTAGGGCCGGCGCCCCCCCCCCTAGGGTCCCTATATAAAGAGGGGGTGGGAGGGCAGCTGCACCCTGACACCTGGTGCCTCCCTTCTCCCCTTGCTACACCTCTCCCTTCTGCAGACGCTTGGCGAAGCCCTGCCATACCCCTGCTGCATCCACCACCACGCCGTCGTGCTGCTGGATCTTCATCAAGCTCTCCTTCCCCCTTGCTGGATCAAGAAGGAGGAGACGTCACGCTGACCGTACGTGTGTTGAACGCGGAGGTGCCGTCCGTTTGGCGCTAGGATCTCCGGTGATTTGGATCACGACGAGTACGACTCCCTCAACCCCGTTCTCTTGAACGCTTCCGCTCGCGATCTACAAGGGTATGTAGATGCACTCCTCTCTCTGGTGTCTAGATGAACTCATAAATTGATCTTGGTGAACGTAGGAATTTTTTTATTTTATGCAACGTTCCGCAACAGATATACCCCCCCCCCTCGGCCCTCTCGCTCGACCAAAACTCTCGAGGACACCCAAACCCTAGAGAAAAAACGATGTTGGTCTCTACCCCCTCCCGCTGCGCCCCTACCCGACAAACTCTCTTGAGGCCACCCAAATTTACCAAGTTAAAAGAGCGTTGTCGTCGAGGCCACTCCAAACCCTTGAAGCGTTGTGTCGAGGCCACCCCAAACCCTAGAGAAGCAGCGTCGAGGCCACTAATTAATATGATTCCTTATTGTGATTAGCTAGCTAGTTCTACGTTTGCCACTAATATATATCCATCTGTACCATGCGTGTTTGAATAATAATTGACATGTTGTAAATATTTGCAGAAACTATGGAGCACTACCAAGACGAAGCAACAGAAGAGATGTTGGGGAGATAATCGCAGAAGGAACTGATGTCGTTGCGTCATTTTTCATCGACGTCGTTCGTCGGGAAGGACTGGGTGAAGAAGAGGGCTATGTTCATGATGGCTTCGGCCCATTAACACCGGTACAAGAAGAGGGCTATGTTCATGATGGCTCCGGTGACACAATGGAGGTACAAGAAGGAGACCGTGCTGACTGCTCCGGTGATCGAACCGAGTCCGGCCAGGTATACATATATTAGTTAAGCCCGTGCTAACTAGTTAATTGATGCATCCATTGTTTTGGTATATGTACACATATTAATTACTCTCGTCTTTCTTCCTTTTAATTTCTAGCCCTCCGGATCGAGCACAACTTCGGTAAGGAGACGAGGCCCGAAGAAAAAGTTGAGCTCGGATGAAAGGTTTGAGATCAGAGAAATCGCGCCCGACGGCGAACCGATTGAACCCATCCGGACAAAGAACGCATTTTCTTTTCAGTGCAGGGTTCTTGTTAGGGACAAGATCCCGATCAGCATCCAGCAATGGTATAAGCCTAAGGACGACCCTGAGGTGTCTTATGTCAATGATATGCAGAAAGAAGATCTTTGGACTCAGCTGAAGGCAAATTTCACCCTACCGCCAGAGGAGGATCCGGAGAAGCCAGTTAAAGAGCAATTAATCAAGTCTTGTGCTCTTAAGAAGATGGCAACCCTATTCAGGAGGTGGAGGAAAGAGCTGAACAAGTTTGTCGACAAAAAAAAGACACCAGAATTCATCGGCAAATATGAGAAGATCAAATATCACTGGCCCGCATTTATGGCCCACAAGACATCGGAAAAGAGTAAGAAGATGTCGGCGACAAACAAGCAAAATGCTGCGAAGAAGAAGCTTCACCATCGCACGGGGTCAGGTGGCTACCTGCAAGCCCGGCCTAAGTGGTCCAAGGCTGAGAATGATCTACCTGAAAAAGGGATCGAACCAGAGACAATGAGATGGCCAGACCGTTGCCGGACTTGGTTCTTCAGGGCTAGCGGAACCTTGGACCCTGTATCAGGGAGGTGCTGTTGGACGGATGAGCAACTGGAAATACCAGTCAAGAACCTTCGACACTATATCAATGCAGCGTAGCAAGGGACGTTCATACCAGACAGGGAGAAGGACGAGCTCACAATGGCCCTCGGGAATCCTGAGCACCCTGGACGGACACGAGGCACGCCAGGCTCCATTCCGTGGAAGGTTGGTTTTCTGGACGCAGGGGGTTACAAAACCCACGAGAGGAGGAAGAAACTGGAGCAGGGCCAACTGCAGGCGCTGCATGAAAGGGTAATGGGGCTAGAGGAACGAGAAGAGGAACGAGAAGCAGCAGATCGCAGCAAACGACCTACCGAAGCTTCCCCCGAAGCTACCCCGCCATCTCAGCGGAGAAGCAGTGTGGCTTCCATGGAGCTGCTTCAACCGAAGCATGTCTTGACGGCTCCTGCCAGCTATCCCGTGGATGCTATCACGAGGACTCAAAATTGCTACCTAATGACGCGACGGATGAATTTGAAGGTCAAGGCGGCTGTTGGCTCTGTTTATCCTACTAAAAAAGGCGCAACTTTTCACTACCGGCCGATTCCAGAAGGATATGCTAGGGTGATGGTGGATGAAATAACGGAGGGATTTGAGGACCTCCTGCTTGAGCACCCTACCGGTGAAGGGGAGACTAGGCTGGGTTCTACTTTGAAGACTCCATGCCTATGGCGGAAGGAGCTCATCAGCCTTCCGAACTGGACGCCTCCGCCTCCTCCTCCTCCTCCTCCGGCGAGTCAGGGCACTCCGCCTCCTCCACTGCCTCCTCCTCCGGCGAGTGACGATCAGGGCATGCATGGCGGCACTCCGCCTCCTTCTCCGGCGCGTGGCGGCACTCCGCCTCCTTCTCTGCCTGCGCCGGCGCTCCCGAGCAGACAGCAGCCTCCTCCTTCTCAGCCTCGCCAGCAAGGGCGGAAGAGACCCGTCGCCGCCCCGGCTGCTCTGGTGCGTCCTACTCCTTCTCCTCTGCCTCGTAAGCAAGCACGAACGAAGGCAGACACCGCAGCCGCTCCGTCTGCTTTGGCGTCTAGCAGCACAACCAGAGGCGGGAGGCAATACAGATACGGTCCACCTCTCAAGCCTCTAGAGAAGTTACCGTACGAGAGGACCAAGGAGGAAAATGATACGATTGTGCGGACCCACGTGAAGGAGTTCTTTGAAGGGGTGAATGTTGGGGAACGTAGCAGAAATTCAAAATTTTCCTACGTGTCACCAAGATCTATCTATGGAGAAACCAGCAACGAGGGGAAGGAGAGTGCATCTACATACCCTTGTAGATCGCTAAGCGGAAGCGTTCAAGAGAACGGGGTTGAAGGAGTCGTACTCGTCGTGATCCAAATCACCGGAGATCCTAGTGCCGAACGGACGGCACCTCCGCGTTCAACACACGTACATCCCGGTGACGTCTCCCACGCCTTGATCCAGCAAGGAGAGAGGGAGAGGTTGAGGAAGACTCCATCCAGCAGCAGCACGATGGCGTGGTGGTGGTGGAGGAGCGTGGCAATCCTACAGGGCTTCGCCAAGCACCTGCGAGGAGAGGAGGAGGTGTCACGGGAGGGAGGGAGGCGCCAGGGGCTTCAGGTATGGATGCCCTCCATCCCCTCCACTATATATAGGGGCAAGGAGAGGGGAGCGCAGCCTTGCCCCTTCCTCCAAGGAAGGGTGCGGCCAAGAGGGGGGGAGGAGTCCATCCTCCCCAAGGCACCTCGGAGGTGCCTTCCCCCTTGAGGACTCTTCCCTCCCAAGTTTCCTTGGCGCATGGCTCTTGGGGCTGGTGCCCTTGGCCATATAGGCCCAAGGCGCACCCCTACAGCCATGTGCCCCCCGGGGCAGGTGGACCCCCCCGGTGGACCCCCCGGACCCCTTTCGGCACTCTGGTACAATACCGAATAAAGTGTGAAACTTTTTCCGGCGACCAAAATAAGACTTCCCATATATAAATCTTTACCTCCAGACCATTCCAGAACTCCTCGTGACGTCCGGGATCTCATCTGGGACTCCGAACAACATTCGGTAACCACATACAAACTTCCTTTATAACCCTAGCGTCATCGAACCTTAAGTGGGTAGACCCTACGGGTTCGGGAATCATGCAGACATGACCGAGACGTTCTCCGGTCAATAACCAATAGCGGGATCTGGATACCCATGTTGGCTCCCACATGTTCCACGATGATCTCATCGGATGAACCACGATGTCAAGGACTTGATCGACCCGTATACAATTCCCTTTGTCTAGCGGTATTGTACTTGCCCGAGATTCGATCGTCGGTATACCGATACCTTGTTCAATCTCGTTACCGGCAAGTCTCTTTACTCGTTCCATAACACATCATCCCGTGATCAACCCCTTGGTCACATTGTGCACATTATGATGATGTCCTACCGAGTGGTCCCAGAGATACCTCTCCGTTAACCGGAGTGACAAATCCCAGTCTCGATTCGTGCCAACCCAACAGACACTTTCGGAGATACCTGTAGTGCACCTTTATAGCCACCCAGTTACGTTGTGACGTTTGGTACACCCAAAGCATTCCTACGGTATCCGGGAGTTGCACAATCTCATGGTCTAAGGAAATGATACTTGACATTAGAAAATCTTTAGCATACGAACTACACGATCTTTGTGCTAGGCTTACGATTGGGTCTTGTCCATCACATCATTCTCCTAATGATGTGATCCCGTTATCAACGACATCAAATGTCCATGGTCAGGAAACCGTAACCATCTGTTGATCAACGAGCTAGTCAACTAGAGGCTTACTAGGGACATGGTGTTGTCTATGTACCCACACATGTATTTGAGTTTCCTATCAATACAATTATAGCATGGATAATAAACGATTATCATGAACAAGGAAATATAATAATAACCAATTTATTATTGCCTCTAGGGCATATTTCCAACAGTCTCCCACTTGCACTAGAGTCAATAATCTAGTTCACATCACCATGTGATTAACACTGATAGGTCACATCACCATGTGACCAACATCCAAAGAGTTTACTAGTGTCACTAAACAAGTTCACATCATCATGTGATTAAGACTCAATGAGATCTGGGGTTTGATCATGTTCTTCTTGTGAGAGAGGTTTTAGTCAACGGGTCTGCAACATTCAGATCCGTGTGTACTTCGCAAATCTCTAGGTCATATTGGAAATGCTGCTACCACTCTCTACTTGGAGTTATTCCAAATGGTTGCTCCACTATACGTATCCGGTTTGCTACTCAGAGTCATTCGGATAGGTGTTAAAGCTTGCATCGATGTAACCCTTTACGCTGAACTCTTTATCACCTCCATAGTCGAGAAACATGTCCTTATTTACTCCAAGGACAATTTTGACCGCTGTCCAATGATCCATTCCTGGATCATTCTTGTACCCCTTGACTGACTCATGGTAAGGCACACTTCCGGTGCGGTACACAGCATAGCATACTATAGAGCCTACGTCTGAAGCATAGGGGACGACCTTCGTCCTTTCTCTCTTTTCTGCCGTGGTCGAGCTTTAAGTCTTAACTTGTACCTTACACTCAGGCAAGAACTCCTTCTTTGACTGATCCATCTTGAACACCTTCAAGATCATGTCAAGGTATATGCTCATTTGAAAGTACCATTAAGCGGTTTTCATGTATCCTCATAGATCTTGATGCTCAAATGTTTAAGTAGCTTAATCCAGGTTTTCACTTGAAAAACACTTTTC
The DNA here is from genome assembly GCF_018294505.1 of Triticum aestivum. Lineage (NCBI taxonomy): Eukaryota > Viridiplantae > Streptophyta > Magnoliopsida > Poales > Poaceae > Triticum > Triticum aestivum. The sequence continues at coordinate 688,424,705 of NC_057807.1, read as the reverse complement.
AAATAACCCTATATGCTTTACAAAAAATTCCACATCATTTCTGATCATCAATATGTCAACAACATATACTCATCAGAAATTCTATAGTGCTCCCACTCATTTCTTTGGAAATACAAGTTTCTCATGAACTTTGTATAAACCCAAAATCTTTGATCATCTTATCAAAGCGCACATTCCAACTCCGAGATGCTTACTCCAGTCCATCGAAGGATTGCTGGAGCTAGCATACCTTTTAGCATCCTTAGGATCGACAAAACCTTTCTGATTGTATCACATACAACCTTTCCTTACGAAAGCTGGTAAGGAAACTCGTTTTGACATCCATTTGCCAGATTTCATAAATGCAGCTTATGCTAACATGATTCCGACGGACTTAAGCATCGCTACGGATGAGATAATCTCATCGTAGTCAACTCCTTGAACTTGTGAAAAACTCTTCGCCACAAGTCGAGCTTCATAGACGGTGACATTACCGTCCACGTCCGTCTTCTTCTTAAAGATCCATTTCTCTCAATGGCTTGCCGATCATCGGGCAAGTCCACCAAAGTCCATGCTTTGTTATGATACATGGATACTATCTCGGATTTCATGGCTTCTAACCATTTGTCGGAATTTGGGCCCACCATCGCTTCTCCATAGCTCGTAGGTTCATTGTTGTCTAGCAACATGACCTTCAAGACAGGATTACTATACCACTCCAAAGTAGTACGCATCCTTGTCACCCTACGAGGTACGGTAGTAACTTGATCCAAAAACTTCATGATCACTATCATAAGCTTCTACTTCAATTGGTGTAGGCGCCACAGGAACAACTTCCTGTGCCCTGCTACATACTTGTTGAAGTGACGGTTCAATAACCTCATCAAGTCTCCACCATCCTCCCACTCAATTTTCGAGACAAACCTTTCCTCGAGAAAGGACCCGATTCAAGAAACAATCCCTATTGCTTTCGGATCTAAATTAGGAGGTATACCCAACTGTTTTGGGCGTCCTATGAAGATGCATTCTATCCGCTTTGGGTTCGAGCTTATCAACCTGAAACTTTTTCACATAAGCGTCGCAGCCCCAAACCTTTTAAGAAACGACAACTTAGGTTTCTCCAAACCATAGTTCAAACGGTGTCATCTCAACGGAAATTACGTGGTGCCCTATTAAAGTGAGTGCGGTTGTCTCTAATGCCTAACCCATGAACGATAGTGGTAATTCGATAAGAGACATCATGGTACGCACCATATCCAATAGGGTGTAACTATGATGTTCGGACACACCATCACACTATGGTGTTCCAGGCGGTATTAATTGTGAAACAATTTCCACAATGTCTTAATTGTGTGCCAAAGCTCGTAACTCAGATACTCATCTCTATGATCATATCATAGACATTTTATCCTCTTGTCACAATGATCTTCAACTTCACTCTGAAATTACTTGAACCATTCAATAATTCAGACTTGTGTTTCATCAAGTAAATATACTTAGTATCTACTCAAATCATCCATGAAGTAAGAACATAACGATATTCACTGCATGCCTCAGCACTCAATGGACTCCACACATCAAAATGTGTTACTTCCTACAAGTTGCTTTCTTGTTCCATTTTACTGAAAACGAGGCTTTCAGTCATCTTGCCCATGTGGTATGATTTGCATATCTCAAGTGATTCAAAATCAAGTGAGTCCAAACGATCCATCTGCATGGAGTTCCTTCATGCGTATACACCAATAGACATGGCTCGCATGTCTCAAACTTTTCAAAAACGAGTGAGTCCAAAGATCCATCAACATGGAGCTTCTTCATGCGATTTATACCAATATGACTTACATGGCAGTGCCACATGTAAGTGGTACTATCATTACTATCTTATATCTTTTGGCATGAAAATGTGTATCACTACGATCGAGATTCAATAAACCACTCTTGGTTTAATACTAATCTTAATGGTACAGGGAGCGCGCGATGTTTGATCACATCAAACTTGGAAACACTTCCAACACATATCGTCAGCTCACCTTTAGCTAGTCTCCGTTTATTCCGTAGCTCTTTTGTTTCGAGTTACTAACACTTTAGCAACCGAACCGGTATCTTAATACCCTGGTGCTACTAGGAGTACTAGTAAAGTACACATTTACATAATGTATATCCAATATACTTCTATCGACCTTGCCAGCCTTCTCATCTACCAAGTATCTAGGGTAATTCTGCTCCGGTGGTTGTTCCCCTTATTACAGAAGCACTTAGTATCGGGTTTGGGTTAAACCTTGGGTTTCTTCACAAGAGCAGCAGCTGATTCTCCGTTTCATGAAGTATCCCTTCTTGCCATCGCCCTTCTTGAAACTAGTGGTTTCACCAACCATAACAATTGATGCTCCTTCTTGATTTCTACTTTCGCGATGTCAAACAACGTGAATACCTCAAGGATCATCATCTCTATCCTTGATATGTTATAGTTCATCACGAAGCTCTAGCAGCTTGGTGGCAATGACTTTGGAGAAACATCACTATCTCATCTAGAAGATCAACTCCCACTCGATTCAAGTGATTGTTGCACTCAGACAATCTGAGCACAAGCTCAACGATTGAGCTTTTCTCCCTTAGTTTGTAGGCTAAGAAAAAAACGTCGGAGGTCTTATACCTCTTGACGTGGGCACGAGCCTGAAATCCCAATTTCATCCCTCGAAACATCTCATATGTTCCGCGACGTTTCGAAAACGTCTTTGGTGCCTCAACTCTAAACTGTTTAACTGAACTATCACGTAGTTATCAAAACGTGTATGTCCGATGTTCGCAACATCCACAAACGATGTTTGGGGAGAGGTGCATTAAGGACATAAGCTTTCTACTGTCCGCATAATCGCTACTGTCAGCTTTCAACTATATTTTCTCTAGGAACATATCTAAACAGTGGAACTAAAACGCGAGCTTACGACATAATTTGCAAAGATCTTTTGACTATGTTCAGGATAATAAAGTTCATCTCATGAACTCCCACTCAGACAGACATCCCTCTAGTATTCTAAGTGATTACATGATCCGAGTCAACTGGGCCGTGTCCGATCATCACGTGAGACGGACTAGTCATCATCGGTGAACATCTTCATGTTGATCGTATCTACTATACGACTCATGCTCGACCTTTCGGTCTCTTGTGTTCCGAGGCCATGTCTGTACATGCTAGGCTCGTCAAGTCAACCTAAGTGTTTCGCGTGTGTAAATCTGTCTTACACCCGTTGTATGTGAACGTAAGAATCCATCACACCCGATCATCACGTGGTGCTTAGAAACGACGAACTTTCGCAACGGTGCACAGTTAGGGGGAACACTTTCTTGAAATTTTAATGAGGGATCATCTTATTTACTACCGTCGTTCTAAGCAAATAAGATGCATAAACATGATAAACATCACATGCAATCAAATAGTGACATGATATGGCCAATATCATATTGCTCCTTTTGATCCCCATCTTCGGGGCTCCATGATCATCATCGTCACCGGCATGACACCATGATCTCCATCATCATGATCTCCATCATCATCATAGGTCAGGAACCATAGGAGTTGTCTTTATTTATTGTATGACCTGCATGTCATTGAACAACGCCATGTAATTACTTTACTTTATTGCTAACCGGTAGCCATAGTAGTAGAAGTAATAAGTTGGCGAGACAACTTCATGGAGACACGATGATGGAGATCATGGTGTCATGCCGGTGACGATGATGATCATGGAGCCCCGAAGATGGAGATCAAAAGGAGCAAAATGATATTGGCCATATCATGTCACTTTTTGATTGCATGTGATGTTTATCATGTTTATGCATCTTATTTGCTTAGAACGACGGAAGTAAATAAGATGATCCCTCATTAAAATTTCAAGAAAGTGTTCCCCCTAACTGTGCACCGTTGCGAAAGTTCGTCGTTTCGAAGCACCATGTGATGATCGGGTGTGATAGATTCTTACGTTCACATACAACAGTTGTAAGCCAGATTTACACACGCGAAACACTTAGGTTAACTTGACGAGCCTAGCATGTACAGACATGGCCTCGGAACACAAGAGACCGAAAGGTCGAGCATGAGTCGTATGGTAGATACGATCAACATGAAGATGTTCACCGATGATGATTAGTCCGTCTCACGTGATGATTGGACACGGCCTAGTTTACTCGGATCATGTAATCACTTAGATGACTAGAGGGATGTCTATCTGAGTGGGAGTTCATTAGATGAACTTAATTATCATGAACATAGTCAAAAACCCTTTGCAAATTATGTCATAGCTCGCGCTATAGTTCTACTGTTTTAGATATGATCCTAGAGAAAATATAGTTGAAAGTTGATAGTAGCGATTATGCGATCAGTAGAAAGCTTATGTCCTTAATGCACCGCTCAGTGTGCAGAACCCCAAACGTCGTCGGTGGATGTTGCGAACATCGGACATACACGTTTTGATAACTATGTGATAGTTCAGTTAAACGGTTTAGAGTTGAGGCACCAAAGACGTTTTTCGAAATGTCGCGGAACATATGAGATGTTTCGAGGGCCGAAATTGGGATTTCAGGCTCGTGCCCACATCAAGAGGTATAACATCTCCGACGATTTTCTTAGCCTGCAAACTAAGGGAGAAAAGCTCAATCATTGAGCTTGTGCTCAGATTGTCTGAGTACAACAATCACTTGAATCGAGTGGGAGTTAATCTTCTAGATGAGATAGTGATGTTTCTCCAAAGACATTGCCACCAAGCTACTAGAGCTTCGTGATGAACTATAACATAACAGGGATAGATATGATGATCCTTGAGATATTCACGATGTTTGACACCGCGAAAGTAGAAATCAGGAAGGAGCATCAATTGTTGATGGTTAGTGAAACCACTAGTTTCAAGAAGGGCAAGGGAAAGAAGGGGCACTTCATGAAACGGCAAATCAGTTGCTGCTCCAGTGAAGAAGCCCAAGGTTGAACCCAAACCCGAGACTAAGTGCTTCTGTAATAAGGGGAACAGCCACTGGAGCAGAATTACCCTAGATACTTGGTAGATAAGAAGGCTGGCAAGGTTAATAGAAGTATATTGGATATACATAATGTTAATGTGTACTTTACTAGTACTCCTAGTAGCACCAGGGTATTAGATACCGGTTCGGTTGTTAAGTGTTAGTAACTCGAAATAAAAGCTACGGAATAAACGGAGACTAGCTAAAGGTGAGCTGACGATATGTGTTGGAAGTGTTTCCAAGGTTGATGTGATCAAGCATCGCACGCTCCCTCTACCATCAAGATTAGTATTAAACCTGAATAATTGTCATTTGGTGTTTGCGTTGAGCATAGACATGATTGGATTATGTCTATCGCAATACGATTATTCATTTAAGGAGAATAATGGTTACTCTAATTTTTTGAATAATACCTTCAATGGTCTTACACCTAAAGGAATGGTTTATTGAATCTCGATCGTAGTGATACACATTTTCATGCCAAAAGATATAAGATAGTAATGATAGTACCACTTACTTGTGGCACTGCCATGTAAGTCATATTGGTATAAAACGCATGAAGAAGCTCCATGTTGATGGATCTTTGGACTCACTCGTTTTTGAAAAGTTTGAGACATGCGAACCATGTCTATTGGTGTATACGCATGAAGAAACTCCATGCAGATGGATCGTTTGGACTCACTTGATTTTGAATCACTTGAGATATGCAAATCATACCACATGGGCAAGATGACTGAAAAGCCTCGTTTTCAGTAAGATGGAACAAGATAGCAACTTGTTGGAAGTAACACATTTTGATGTGTGCAGTCCAATGAGTGCTGAGGCATGCAGTGAATATCGTTATGTTCTTACTTCACAGATGATTCGAGTAGATGTTGAGTATATTTACTTGATGAAACACAAGTCTGAATTATTGAATGGTTCAAGTAATTTCAGAGTGAAGTTGAAGATCATTGTGACAAGAGGATAAAATGTCTATGATATGATCATAGAGATGAGTATCTGAGTTACGAGCTTTGGCACACAATTAAGACATTGTGGAAATTGTTTCACAATTAATACCGCCTGGAACACCATAGTGTGATGGTGTGTCCGAACATCATAGTTGCACCCTATTGGATATGGTGCGTACCATGATGTCTCTTATCGAATTACCACTATCGTTCATGGGTTAGGCATTAGAGACAACCACACTCACTTTAATAGGGCACCACGTAATTCCGTTGAGACGACACCGTTTGAACTGTGGTTTGGAGAAACCTAAGTTGTCGTTTCTTAAAAAGTTTGGGGCTGCGATGCTTATGTGAAAAAGTTTCATCGTGATAAGCTCGAACCCAAAACGGATAAATACATCTTCATAGGATACCCAAAATGGTTGGGTATACCTCCTATCTCAGATCCGGAAGCAAAAGTAATTGTTTCTAGGAACGGGTCCTTTCTCGAGGAAAAGTTTCTCTCGAAAGAATTGAGTGGGAGGATGGTGGAGACTTGATGAGGTTATTGAACCGTCACTTCAACTAGTGTGTAGCAGGGCACAGGAAGTTGTTCCCGTGGGGCCTACACCAATTGAAGTAGAAGCTTATGATAGTGATCATGAAGTTTCGGATCAAGTCACTACCGTACCTCGTAGGGTGACAAAGATGCGTACTACTTCAGAGTGGTACGCAATCCTGTCTTAGAGGTCATCTTACTAGACAACAATGAACCTATGAGCTATGGAGAAGCGATGGTGGGCCCGGATTCCGACGAATGGCTCGAGGCCATAAAATCCGAGAACGGATCCATGACTTTGGAAGAAATACTTGATGGTCGTAAGGCCATTGGGTACGGATGGATTTTAAAATGAAGACAGACAATGATGATAAGAATCACCATTAAGAAAGCTCGACTTGTCGTTAAGATGTTCTCCGACAAGTTCAAGGAGTTGACTACGGTGAGGCTTTCTCACTCGTAGCGATGCTAAGAGTCTGTTGGAAATGGATTAGCAGTTACTGCATTATTTATGAAATCTTGCAGATAGAATGTCAAAACATTGTTTCCTTGACAGTTTTCTTGAGGAAAGGTTGTATGTGATACAACCAGAAGGTCTTTGACAATCCTGAAAGACGCTAACAAATATGCAAAGCTCTAGCAATCCTTCTAAGGACTGGAGTAAGCATCTCGGAGTTGGAATGTACGCTTTGATGAGATGATCAAAGATTTTGGGTTTATACAAAGTTTGTGAGAAACTTGTATTTCCAAAGAAGTGAGTGGGAGCACTATGGAATTTCTGATGAGTATATGTTGTTGACATATTGTTGATCAGAAATGATGTAGAATTTCTAGAAAGCATATAGGGTTATTTGAAAAGTGTTTTTCAATGGAAAACCTGGATTAGGCTACTTGAACAATAAGCATCAAGATCTATAAGATAGATCAAAATGCTTAATAATACTTTCAAATGAGCATATACCTTGACATGATCTTGAAGGTGTTCAAGATGGATCAGTCAAACAAGGAGTTCTTGCCTGAGATGTAAGGTATGAAGTTAAGGCTTAAAGCTCGACCATGGCAGAACAGCGAGAAAGAACGAAGGCCGTCCCCTATGTTTTAGACGTAGGCTCTACAGTATGCTATGTTGTGTACCGCACCTGATGTGTGCCTTGCTACATACCTGGCAAGAGGGTACAAAGGTGATCAAGGAGTGGATCACCAGATAGCGGTCAAAGTTATCCTTAGAGGAATAAGGATATGTTTCTCGGTTATGGAGGTGATAAAGAGTTTTACGTAAAGAGTTACGTCGATGCAAGCTTTAACACCTATCCGAATGACTCTGAGTAGCAAAACGGATACGTATAGTGGAGCAACCATTTGGAATAGCTCCAAGTGGAGCGTGGAAGCAACATTTACAATATGACCTAGAGATTTGCAAAGTACACACGGATCTGAATGTTGCAGACCCGTTGACTAAAACCTCTCTCACAAGCAAAACATGATCAAACCCAAGAACTCATTGAGTCTTAATCACATGATGATGTGAACTAGTTTAGACACTAGTAAACTCTTTGGATGTTGGTCGCATGGTGATGTGACCTGTCAGTGTTAATCACATAGCGATGTGAACTAGATTACTGACTCTAGTGCAAGTGGGAGACTGTTGGAAATATGCCCTAGAGGCAATAATAAATTAGTTATTATTATTATATTTCCTTGTTCATGATAATCATTTATTATCCATGCTATAATTGTATTGATAGGAAACTCAGATACATGTGTGGGTACATAGACAACACCATGTCCCTAGTAAGCCTCTAGTTGACTAGCTCGTTGATCAATAGATGGTTACCGTTTCCTGACCATGGACATTGGATGTCGTTGATAACGGGATCACATCATTAGGAGAATGATGTGATGGACAAGACCCAAACCTAAGCCTAGCACAAAGATCGTGTAGTTCGTATGTTAAAGCTTTTCTAATGTCAAGTATCTTTTCCTTAGACCATGAGATTGTGCAACTCCCGGATACCGTAGGAATGCTTTGGGTGTACCAAACGTCACAACGTAACTAGGTGGCTATAAAGGTGCACCACAGGTATCTCTGAAAGTGTCTGTTGGGTTGGCACAAATCGAGACTGGGATTTGTCACTCCGTGTGACGGAGAGGTATCTCTGGGCCCACTCGGTAGGACATCATCATAATGTGCACAATGTGACCAAGGGGTTGATCACGGGATGATGTGTTACGGAACGAGTAAAGAGACTTGCCGGTAACGAGATTGAACAAGGTATCGGTATACCGACGATCGAATCTCGGGCAAGTACTATACCGCTAGACAAAGGGAATTGTATACGGGATCGATTGAGTCCTTGACATCGTGGTTCATCCGATGAGATCATCGTGGAACATGTAGGAGCCAACATGGGTATCCAGATCCCGCTGTTGGTTATTGACCGAAGAACGTCTCGGTCATGTCTACATGTCTCCCGAACCCGTAGGGTCTACACACTTAAGGTTCGATGACGCTAGGGTTATAAAGGAAGTTTGTATGTGGTTACCGAATGTTGTTTGGAGTCCCGGATGAGATCCCGGACATCACGAGGAGTTTCGGAATGGTCCGGAGGTAAAGATTTATATATGGGAAGTCCTGTTTTGGTCACCGGAAAAGTTTCGGGTTTTATCGGTAATGTACCGGGACCACCGGGAGGGTCCAGGGGGTCCACCAAGTGGGGACACCAGCCCTGGAGGGCTGCATGGGCCAAGTGTGGGAGGGGACCAGCCCCAGGTGGGCTGGTGCCCCCCCCCCACAAGGGCCCAAGGCGCCTAGGGTTTGGGGAGGGGGCGCCCCACCTTGCTTGGGGGGCAAGTTTCCCCATCTCCACCCCTTGGCCGCCCCCCTAGATGGGATCTAGGGCTGGCCGCCGCCACCTAGGGGTGGAAACCTAGGTGGGGGCGCAGCCCCCTCTCCCCCTATATATAGTGGAGGCGTAGGAGCAGCCCAAGACATGAGTTTCTTCTCCTGTTGGCGCAGCCCTACCTCTCTTTCTCCTCATATCTTGCGGTGCTTGGCGAAGCCCTGCTGGACTACCACGCTCCTCCATCACCACCACGCCGTTGTGCTGCTGCTGGATGGAGTCTTCCTCAACCTCTCCCTGTCTCCTTGCTGGATCAAGGCATGGGAGACGTCACCGGGCTGTACGTGTGTTGAACGTGGAGGTGCCGTCCGTTCGGCACTAGGATCTCCGGTGATTTGGATCACGACGAGTACGACTCCTTCAACCCCGTTCTCTTGAACGCTTCCGCTTAGCAATCTACAAGGGTATGTAGATGCACTCTCCTTCCCCTCGTTGCTGGTTTCTCCATAGATAGATCTTGGTGACTCGTAGGAAAATTTGAATTTCTGCTATGTCCCCCAACAGAACGCGGAGGTGCCGTCCGTTCAGCGCTAGGATCTCCGGTGATTTGGATCACGACGAGTACGACTCCCTCAACCCCGTTCTCTTGAACGCTTCCTCTCGCGATCTACAAGAGTATGTAGATGCACTCCTCTCTCTCGTTGCTAGATGAACTCATAAATTGATCTTGGTGAACGTAGGAAATTTTTTATTTTATGCAACGTTCCCCAACAGTGGCATCATGAGTTAGGTTTATGCGTAGTTCTCTATTGCACGAGTAGAACACAAATCTGTTGTGGGCGTAGATGTTGTCAACTTTCTTGCCACTACTAGTCTTATTTTTCTTCAGCGGTATTGTGGGATGAAGCGGCCCGGACCGACCTTACACGTACGCTTACGTGAGACAGGTTCCACCGACTGACATGCACTAGTTGGAGCGGATTCGATGAAAAGGGTCCTTATGAAGGGTAAATAGAAGTTGACAAATCACATTGTGGTTATTCGTAGGTAAGAAAACGTTCTTGCTAGAACCCTATTGCAGCCACGTAAAAGATACAACAACAATTAGAGGACGTCTAACTTGTTTTTGCAGCAATTGCTTTGTGATGTGATATGGCCAAAAGTTGTGATGAATGATGAATGATATATTGTGATGTATGAGATCATGTTCTTGTAATAGGAATAACGACTTGCATGTCGATGAGTATGACAACCGGCAGGAGCCATAGGAGTTGTCTTAATTATTGTATGACCTGCATGTCAATGATTTAATGGCATGTAATTACTTTACTTTATTGCTAAACCGTTAGCTATAGTAGTAGAAGTAATGGTTGGTGAGCAACTTCATGGATACACGATGATGGAGATCATGATGATGGAGATCATGGTGTCATGCTGGTGACGAAGATGATCATGGAGCCCCAAAGATGGAGATCAAAGGAGCTATATGATATTGGCCATATCATGCACTACTATTTAATTGCATGTGATGTTTATTATGTTTATGCATCTTGTTTACTTAGAACGACGGTAGTAAATAAAATGATCCCTCATAATAATTTCAAGAAAGTGTTCCCCCTAACTGTGCGCCGTTGCTAAAGTTCGTCGTTTCGAAGCACCACGTGATGATCGTGTGTGATAGATTCGTACGTTCACATACAACGGGTGTAAGACAGTTTTACACATGCAAAACACTTATGTTAACTTGACGAGCCTAGCATGTACAGACATGGCCTCGGAACACAGAGACCGAAAGGTCGAACATGAGTCGTATGGAAGATACGATCAACATGGAGATGTTCACCGATGATGACTAGTCCGTCTCACGTGATGATCGGACACGGCCTAGTCGACTCGGATCATGTAACACTTAGATGACTAGAGGGATGTCAAATCTGAGTGGGAGTTCATTAAATAATTTGATTAGATGAACTTAATTATCATGAACTTAGTCTAAAATCTTTGCAAAAATGTCTTGTAAATCAAATGGCCAACCCTCATGTCAACATGAACTTCAACGCGTTCCTAGAGAAAACCAAGCTGAAAGATGATGGCAGCAACTATACGGACTGGGTCCGGAACCTGAGGATCATCCTCATAGCTGCCAAGAAAGCATATGTCCTAGAAGGACCGCTAGGTGAAGCACCCATCCCAGAGAACCAAGACGTTGTGAACGCTTGGCAGTCACGTGCTAATGATTACTCCCTCGTTCAGTGCAGCATGCTTTACAGCTTAGAACCGGGGCTCCAAAAGCGTTTTGAGCAACACGGAGCATATGAGATGTTCGAGGAGCTGAAAATGGTTTTTCAAGCTCATGCCCGGGTCGAGAGATATGAAGTCTCCGACAAGTTCTATAGTTGTAAGATGGAGGAAAATAGTTCTGTCAGTGAGCACATACTCAAAATGTCTGGGTTGCACAACCGCCTGTCCCAGCTGGACATTAACCTCCCGGACGAGGCGGTCATTGACAGAATCCTTCAGTCGCTCCCACCGAGCTACAAGAGCTTCGTGATGAACTACAATATGCAGGGGATGGTGAAAACTATTCCTGAAGTATTTTTAATGCTGAAGTCAGCAGAGGTAGAAATCAAGAAAGAACATCAAGTGTTGATGGTCAATAAAACCACCAAGTTCAAGAAAGGCAAGGGTAAGAAGAACTTCAAGAAGGACGGCAAGGATGTTGCCGCGCCCGGTAAGCCAGTTGCTGGGAAGAAGTCAAAGAATGGACCCAAGCCTCAGACTGAGTGCTTTTATTGCAAAGGGAAGGGTCACTGGAAGCGAAACTGCCCCAAATACTTAGCGGACAAGAAGGCCGGCAACACTAAAGGTATATGTGATATACATGTAATTGATGTGTACCTTACCAATACTCGTAGTAACTCCTGGGTATTTGATACCGGTGCCGTTGCTCATATTTGTAACTCACAGCAAGAGCTGCAGAATAAGCGGAGACTGGCGAAGGACGAGGTGACGATGTGCGTCGGGAATGGTTCCAAGGTTGATGTGATCGCCGTCGGCATGCTACCTCTACATTTACCCACGGGATTAGTTTTAAACCTTAATAATTGTTATTTAGTGCCAAGTTTGAGGATGAACATTGTATCTGGATCTCGTTTAATACGAGATGGCTACTCATTTAAATTCGAGAATAATGGTTGTTCTATTTATATGAGAGATATGTTTTATGGTCATGCCCCGATGGTCAATGGTTTATTCTTAATGAATCTCGAACGTAATGTTACACATATTCATAGTGTGAATACCAAAAGATGTAAAGTTGATAACGATAGTCCCACATACTTATGGCACTGCCGCCTTGGTCACATTGGTGTCAAGCGCATGAAGAAGCTCCATGCTGATGGACTTTTAGAGTCTCTCGATTATGAATCATTTGACACATGCGAACCATGCCTCATGGGCAAAATGACCAAGACTCCGTTCTCCGAAACAACGGAGCGAGCAACCAACTTATTGGAAATCATACATACTGATGTGTGTGGTCCAATGAGCGTTGAGGCTCGCGGAGGATATCGTTATGTTCTCACTCTCACTGATGACTTAAGTAGATATGGGTATGTCTACTTGATGAAACACAAGTCTGAGACCTTTGAAAAGTTCAAGGAATTTCAGAATGAAGTAGAGAATCAACGTGACCGAAAGATAAAATTCTTATGATCAGATCGTGGAGGAGAATATTTAAGTCACGAATTTGGTACGCACTTAAGAAAATGTGGAATTGTTTCACAACTCACGCCGCCTGGAACACCTCAGCATAATTGTGTGTCTGAACGTCGTAATCGCACTCTATTGGATATGGTGCGATCTATGATGTCTCTTACCGATTTACCGCTATCATTTTGGGGATACGCTCTAGAGACAGCTACATTCACTTTAAATAGGGCTCCGTCTAAATCCGTTGAGACGACACCGTATGAATTATGGTTTGGGAAGAAACCTAAGCTGTCGTTTCTAAAAGTTTGGGGATGCGATGCTTATGTCAAGAAACTTCAACCTGAAAAGCTCGAACCCAAATCGGAAAAATGAGTCTTCATAGGATACCCTAAGGAAACCATTGGGTATACCTTCTACCTTAGATCCGAAGGCAAGATCTTTGTTGCCAAGAACGGATCCTTTCTGGAAAAAGAGTTTCTCTCGAAAGGAGTAAGTGGGAGGAAAGTAGAACTCGACAAAGTACTACCTCTTGAACCGGAAAGTAGTGCAGCTCAGGAAAATGTTCCTGTGGTGCCTACACTGACTGGAGAGGAAATTAATGATGATGATCAAGGTACTTCGGATCAAGTTGCTACTGAACTTTGCAGGTCCACAAGGACACGTTCCACACCAGAGTGGTATGGCAACCCTGTCCTGGAAATCATGTTGTTAGACAACGGTGAACCTTCGAACTATGAAGAAGCGATGATGGGCCCAGATTCCAACAAATGGCTTGAAGCCATGCAATCCGAGATAGAATCCATGTATGAAAACAAAGTATGGACTTTGACAGACTTGCCCGATGATCGGCGAGCGATAGAAAAGAAATGGATCTTTAAGAAGAAGACGGACGCGGATGGTAATGTTACCATCTATAAAGCTCGACTTGTCGCTAAGGGTTATCGGCAAGTTCAAGGGGTTGACTACGACGAGAATTTCTCTCCCGTAGCGAAGCTGAAGTCCGTCCGAATCATGTTAGCAATTTCCGCATACTATGATTATGAGATATGGCAGATGGATGTCAAAACGGCATTACTTAACGGCTATCTTAAGGAAGAACTGTATATGATGCGGCCGGAAGGTTTTGTCGATCCTAAGAATGCTAACAAGGTATGCAAGCTCCAGCGATACATTTATGGGCTGGTGCAAGCATCTCAGAGTTGGAACATTCGCTTTGATGAGATGATCAAAGCGTTTGGGTTTATGCAGACTTATGGAGAAGCCTGCGTTTACAAGAAAGTGAGTGGGAGCTCTGTAGCATTTCTCATATTATATGTAGATGACATACTTTTAATGGGAAATGATATAGAACTCTTGGACAGCATTAAGGCCTACTTGAATAAGTGTTTTTCAATGAAGGACCTTGGAGAAGCTGCTTACATATTAGGCATCAAGATCTATAGGGATAGATCGAGACGCCTCATAGGTCTTTCACAAAGCACATACCTTGATAAGATATTGAAGAAGTTCAATATGGATCAGTCCAAGAAAGGGTTCTTGCCTGTATTGCAAGGTGTGAGATTGAGCTCGGCTCAATGCCCGACCACGGCAGAAGATAAAGAAGAGATGAGTGCCATCCCCTATGCCTCAGCCATAGGATCTATTATGTATGCCATGTTGTGTACCAAACCTGATGTAAACCTTGCCGTAAGTTTGGTAGGAAGGTACCAAAGTAATCCCAGCAAGGAACACTAGACAGCGGTCAAGAATATCATGAAGTACCTGAAAAGGACAAATGATATGTTTCTCGTTTATGGAGGTGACGAAGAGCTCGTCGTAAAGGGTTACGTCGACGCTAGCTTCGACACAGATCTGGATGACTCTAAGTCACAAACCGGATACGTGTATATGTTGAATCGTGGAGCAGTAAGCTGGTGCAGTTGCAAGCAGAGCATCGTGGCGGGATCTACATGTGAAGCGGAATACATGGAAGCCTCTGAGGCAGCGCATGAAGCAATATGGATGAAGGAGTTCATCACCGACCTAGGAGTCATACCCAATGCGTCGGGGCCGATCACTCTCTTCTGTGACAACACTGGAGCTATTGCCCTTGCCAAGGAGCCCAGGTTTCACAAGAAGACCAGGCACATCAAGCGTCATTTCAACTCCATCCGTGAAAATATTCAAGATGGAGACACAGATATTTGCAAAGTACATACGGATCTGAATGTCGGAGATCCGTTGACTAAACCTCTTCCGTGAGCAAAACATGATCAACACCAGAACTCTATGGGTGTTCGATTCATCACAATGTAACTAGATTATTGACTCTAGTGCAAGTGGGAGACTGTTGGAAATATGCCCTAGAGGCAATAATAAAAGGATTATTATTATATTTCCTTGTTCATGATAATTGTCTTTTATTCATGCTATAATTGTGTTATCCGGAAATCGTAATACACGTGTGAATACATAGACCACAACTTGTCCCTAGTGAGCCTCTAGTTGACTAGCTCGTTGATCAACAGATAGTCATGGTTTCCTGACTATGGACATTGGATGTCATTGATAACGGGATCACATCATTAGGAGAATGATGTGATGGACAAGACCCAATCCTAAGCATAGCACAAGATCGTGTAGTTCGTTTTGCTAGAGCTTTTCCAATGTCAAGTATCTTTTCCTTAGACCATGAGATCGTTTAACTCCCGGATACCGTAGGAGTGCTTTGGGTGTACCAAACGTCAAAACGTAACTGGGTGACTATAAAGGTATACTACAGGTATCTCCGAAAGTGTCTGTTGGGTTGACACGGATCGAGACTGGGATTTGTCACTCCGTATGACGGAGAGGTATCTCTGGTCCCACTCGGTAATGCATCATCATAATGAGCTCAAAGTGACCAAGTGTCTGATCACGGGATCATGCATTACGGTACGAGTAAAGTGACTTGCCGGTAATGAGATTGAACGAGGTATTGGGATACGATGATCGAATCTCGGGCAAGTAACATACCGATTGACAAAGGGAATTGTATACGGGGTTGCTTGAATCCTCGACATCGTGGTTCATCCGATGAGATCATCGAGGAGCATGTGGGAGCCAACATGGGTATCCAGATCCCGCTGTTGGTTATTGACCGGAGAGCCGTGTCGGTCATGTCTACGTGTCTCCCGAACCCATAGGGTCTACACACTTAAGGTTCGGTGATGCTAGGGTTGTAGAGATATGAGTATGCAGCAAACCGAAAGTTGTTCGGAGTCCCAGATGAGATCCCGGATGTCACGAGGAGTTCCGGAATGGTCCGGAGGTAAAGAAAATTATATGGGAAGTCGAGTTTCGGCCATCGGGAAAGTTTCGGGGGTCACCGGTATTGTACTGGGACCACCGGAAGGGTCCCGAGGGTCCACCGGGTGGGGCCACCCATCCCGGAGGGCCCCATGGGCTGAAGTGGGAGGGGAACCAGCCCTTGTTGGGCTGGTGCCCCCCCTGGGCCCCCCTCTGTGACTAGGGTTGGGAACCCTAGGGGAGGGGGCGCCTCCACTTGCCTTGGGGGGCAAGTTTCCCCGCTTGGCCGCCGCTCCCCTAGGAAATGCCATCTCCTAGGGCCGGCGCCCCCCCCCCCCTAGGGTCCCTATATAAAGAGGGGGGTGGGAGGGCAGCCGCACCCTGACACCTGGCGCCTCCCTTCTCCCCTTGCTACACCTCTCCCTTCTGCAGACGCTTGGCGAAGCCCTGCCATACCCCTGCTGCATCCACCACCACGCCGTCGTGCTGCTGGATCTTCATCAAGCTCTCCTTCCCCCTTGCTGGATCAAGAAGGAGGAGACGTCACGCTGACCGTACGTGTGTTGAACACGGAGGTGCCGTCCGTTCGGCGCTAGGATCTCCGGTGATTTGGATCACGACGAGTACGACTCCCTCAACCCCGTTCTCTTGAACGCTTCCGCTCGCGATCTACAAGGGTATGTAGATGCACTCCTCTCTCTGGTGTCTAGATGAACTCATAAATTGATCTGGGTGAACGTAGGAAATTTTTTATTTTATGCAACGTTCCCCAACAGATATACCCCCCCCCCTCGGCCCTCTCGCTCGACCAAAACTCTCGAGGACACCCAAACCCTAGAGAAAAAACGATGTTGGTCTCTACCCCCTCCCGCTGCGCCCCTACCCGACAAACTCTCTTGAGGCCACCCAAATTTACCAAGTTAAAAGAGCGTTGTCGTCGAGGCCACTCCAAACCCTTGAAGCGTTGTGTCGAGGCCACCCCAAACCCTAGAGAAGCAGCGTCGAGGCCACTAATTAATATGATTCCTTATTGTGATTAGCTAGCTAGTTCTACGTTTTCCACTAATATATATCCATCTGTACCATGCGTGTTTGAATAATAATTGACATGTTGTAAATATTTGCAGAAACTATGGAGCACTACCAAGACGAAGCAACAGAAGAGATGTTGGGGGAGATAATCGCAGAAGGAACTGATGTCGTTGCGTCATTTTTCATCGACGTCGTTCGTCGGGAAGGACTGGGTGAAGAAGAGGGCTATGTTCATGATGGCTTCGGCCCATTAACGCCGGTACAAGAAGAGGGCTATGTTCATGATGGCTCCGGTGACACAATGGAGGTACAAGAAGGAGACCGTGCTGACTGCTCCAGTGACCGAACCGAGTCCGGCCAGGTATACATATATTAGTTAAGCCCGTGCTGACTAGTTAATTGATGCATCCATTGTTTTGGTATATGTACACATATTGATTACTCTCATCTTTCTTCCTTTTAATTTCTAGCCCTCCGGATCGAGCACAACTTCGGTAAGGAGACGAGGCCCGAAGAAAAAGTTGAGCTCGGATGAAAGGTTTGAGATCAGAGAAATCGCGCCCGACGGCGAACCGATTGAACCCATCCGGACAAAGAACGCATTTTCTTTTCAGTGCAGGGTTCTTGTTAGGGACAAGATCCCGATCAGCATCCAGCAATGGTATAAGCCTAAGGACGACCCTGAGGTGTCTTATGTCAATGATATGCAGAAAGAAGATCTTTGGACTCAGCTGAAGGCAAATTTCACCCTACCGCCAGAGGAGGATCCGGAGAAGCCAGTTAAAGAGCAATTAATCAAGTCTTGTGCTCTTAAGAAGATGGCAACCCTATTCAGGAGGTGGAGGAAAGAGCTGAACAAGTTTGTCGACAAAAAAAGACACAAGAATTCATCGGCAAATATGAGAAGATCAAAGATCACTGGCCCACATTTATGGCCCACAAGACATCGGAAAAGAGTAAGAAGATGTCGGCGACAAACAAGCAAAATGCTGCGAAGAAGAAGCTTCACCATCGCACGGGGTCAGGTGGCTACCTGCAAGCCCGGCCTAAGTGGTCCAAGGCTGAGAATGATCTACCTGAAAAAGGGATCGAACCAGAGACAATGAGATGGCCAGACCGTTGCCGGACTTGGTTCTTCAGGGCTAGCGGAACCTTGGACCCTGTATCAGGGAGGTGCTGTTGGACGGATGAGCAACTGGAAATACCAGTCAAGAACCTTCGACACTATATCAATGCAGCGTAGCAAGGGACGTTCATACCAGACAGGGAGAAGGACGAGCTCACAATGGCCCTCGGGAATCCTGAGCACCCTGGACGGACACGAGGCACGCCAGGCTCCATTCCGTGGAAGGTTGGTTTTCTGGACGCAGGGGGTTACAAAACCCACGAGAGGAGGAAGAAACTGGAGCAGGGCCAACTGCAGGCGCTGCATGAAAGGGTAATGGGGCTAGAGGAACGAGAAGAGGAACGAGAAGCAGCAGATCGCAGCAAACGACCTACCGAAGCTTCCCCCGAAGCTACCCCGCCATCTCAGCGGAGAAGCAGCGTGGCTTCCATGGAGCTGCTTCAACCGAAGCATGTCTTGACGGCTCCTGCCAGCTATCCCGTGGATGCTATCACGGGGACTCAAAATTGCCACCTAATGACGCGACGGGTGAATTTGAAGGTCAAGGCGGCTGTTGGCTCTGTTTATCCTACTAAAAAAGGCGCAACTTTTCACTACCGGCCGATTCCAGAAGGATATGCTAGGGTGATGGTGGATGAAATAACGGAGGGATTTGAGGACCTCCTGCTTGAGCACCCTACCGGTGAAGGGGAGACTAGGCTGGGTTCTACTCTGAAGACTCCATGCCTATGGCGGAAGGAGCTCATCAACCTTCCGAACTGGACGCCTCCGCCTCCTCCTCCTCCTCCGGCGAGTCAGGGCACTCCGCCTCCTCCACTGCCTCCTCCTCCGGCGAGTGACGATCAGGGCATGCATGGCGGCACTCCGCCTCCTTCTCCGGCACGTGGCGGCACTCCGCCTCCTTCTCTGCCTGTGCCGGCGCTCCCGAGCAGACAGCAGCCTCCTCCTTCTCAGCCTCGCCAGCAAGGGCGGAAGAGACCCGTCGCCGCCCCGGCTACTCCGGCGCGTCGTACTCCTTCTCCTCCGCCTCGTAAGCAAGCACGAACGAAGACAGACACCGCAGCCGCTCCGTCTGCTTTGGCGTCTAGCAGCACAACCAGAGGCGGGAGGCAATACAGATACGGTCCACCTCTCAAGCCTCTAGAGAAGTTACCGTATGAGAGGACCAAGGAGGAAAATGATACGATTGTGCGGACCCACGTGAAGGAGTTCTTTGAAGGGGTGAATGTTGGGGAACGTAGCAGAAATTCAAAATTTTCCTACGTGTCACCAAGATCTATCTATGGAGAAACCAGCAACGAGGGGAAGGAGAGTGCATCTACATACCCTTGTAGATCGCTAAGCGGAAGCGTTCAAGAGAACGGGGTTGAAGGAGTCGTACTCGTCGTGATCCAAATCACCGGAGATCCTAGTGCCGAACGGACGGCACCTCCGCGTTCAACACACGTACAGCCCGGTGACGTCTCCCACGCCTTGATCCAGCAAGGAGAGAGGGAGAGGTTGAGGAAGACTCCATCCAGCAGCAGCACAACGGCGTGGTGGTGATGGACGAGTGTGGCAATCCTGCAGGGCTTCGCCAAGCACCGCGGGAGAGGAGGAGGGAGAGAGGTAGGGCTGCGCCTGGGAGAGGTGAAACTCATGTGTTGGCAGCCCCAAAACCCTCAAGTATATATAGGGGGAGAGGGGAGGCTGCGCCTCCACCTAGGGTTCCACCCTAGGGGCGGCGGCCAGCCCAGATCCCATCTGAGGGGGCGGCCAAGGGGGGGAGAGGGGAAACTTGCCCCCCAAGTTAGGTGGGTGCGCCCCCTCCCCCAACCCTAGGCGCCTTGGGCCCTTGTGGGGGGGCGCACCAGCCCACCTGGGGCTGGTCCCCTCCCACACTTGGCCCATGCAGCCCTCCGGGGCCGGTGTCCCTACTTGGTGGACCCCCGGGACCCTCCCGGTGGTCCCGGTACGTTACCGATAAAACCCGAAACTTTTCCGGTGACCAAAACAGGACTTCCCATATATAAATCTTTACCTCCTGACCATTTCGGAACTCCTCGTGACGTCCGGGATCTCATCTGGGACTCCGAACAACATTCGGTAACCACATACAAACTTCCTTTATAACCCTAGCGTCATCGAACCTTAAGTGTGTAGACCCTACGGGTTCGGGAATCATGCAGACATGACCGAGACGTTCTCCGGTCAATAACCAACAGCGGGATCTGGATACCCATGTTGGCTCCCACATGTTCCACGATGATCTCATCGGATGAACCACGATGTCAAGGACTCGATCGATCCCGTATACAATTCCCTTTGTCTAGCGGTATTGTACTTGCCCGAGATTCGATCGTCGGTATACCGATACCTTGTTCAATCTCGTTACCGGCAAGTCTCTTTACTCGTTCCGTAACACATCATCCCGTGATCAACCCCTTGGTCACATTGTGCACATTATGATGATGTCCTACCGAGTGGGCCCAGAGATACCTCTCCGTTAACCGGAGTGACAAATCCCAGTCTCGATTCGTGCCAACCCAACAGACACTTTCGGAGATACTTGTAGTGCACCTTTATAGCCACCCAGTTACGTTGTGACGTTTGGTACACCCAAAGCATTCCTACGGTATCCGGGAGTTGCACAATCTCATGGTCTAAGGAAATGATACTTGACATTAGAAAAGCTTTAGCATACGAACTACACGATCTTTGTGCTAGGCTTAGGATTGGGTCTTGTCCATCACATCATTCTCCTAATGATGTGATCCCGTTATCAACGACATCAAATGTCCATGGTCAGGAAACCGTAACCATCTCTTGATCAACGAGCTAGTCAACTAGAGGCTTACTAGGGACATGGTGTTGTCTATGTACCCACACTTGTATCTGAGTTTCCTATCAATACAATTATAGCATGGATAATAAACGATTATCATGAACAAGGAAATATAATAATAACCAATTTATTATTGCCTCTAGGGCATATTTCCAACAGTCTCCCACTTGCACTAGAGTCAATAATCTAGTTCACATTGCCATGTGATTAACACTGATAGGTCACATCGCCATGTGACCAACATCCAAAGAGTTTACTAGTGTCTAAACTAGTTCACATCACCATGTGATTAAGACTCAATGAGTTCTGGGGTTTGATCATGTTTTGCTTGTGAGAGAGGTTTTAGTCAACGGGTCTGCAACTTTCAGATCCGTATGTACTTCGCAATTCTCTATGTCATATTGTAAATTCTGCTTCCACGCTCCACTTGAAGCTATTCCAAATGGTTGCTCCACTATATGTATCCGGTTTGCTACTCAGAGTCACTCGGATAGGTGTTAAAGCTTGCATCGACGTAACCCTTTATGCCGAACTCTTTATCACCTTCATAATCGAGAAGCATGTCCTTATTTACTCCAAGGAGAATTTTGACCGCTGTCCAATGATCCCCATTCCTGGATCATTCTTGTACCCCTTGACGGACTCATGGCAAGGCACACTTCTGGTGCGGTACACAGCATAGCATACTATAGAGCCTACGTCTAAAGCATAGGGGACGACCTTCGTCCTTTCTCTTTATTCTGCCGTGGTCGAGCTTTAAGTCTTAACTTCATACCTTACATCTCAGGCAAGAACTCCTTCTTTGACTGATCCATCTTGAACACCTTCAAGATCATGTCAAGGTATATGCTCATTTGAAAGTACCATTAAGAGGTTTTCATCTATCCTCATAGATCTTGATGCTCAAATGTTTAAGTAGCTTAATCCAGGTTTTCACTTGAAAAACACTTTTCAAATAACCCTATATGCTTTACAGAAAATTCCACATCATTTCTGATCATCAATATGTCAACAACATATACTCATCAGAAATTCTATAGTGCTCCCACTCATTTCTTTGGAAATACAAGTTTCTCATGAACTTTGTATAAACCCAAAATCTTTGATCATCTTATCAAAGCGCACATTCCAACTCCGAGATCCTTACTCCAGTCCATGGAAGGATTGCTGGAGCTAGCATACCTTTTAGCATCCTTAGGATCGACAAAACCTTTCTGATTGTATCACATACAACCTTTCCTTACGAAAACTGGTAAGGAAACTTGTTTTGACATCCATTTGCCAGATTTCATAAATGCAGCTTATGCTAACATGATTCCGACGGACTTAAGCATCGCTACGGATGAGGTAATCTCATTGTAGTCAACTCCTTGAACTTGTGAAAAACTCTTCGCCACAAGTCGAGCTTCATAGACGGTGACATTACCGTCCACGTCCGTCTTCTTCTTAAAGATCCATTTATCTCAATGGCTTGCCGATCATCGGGCAAGTCCACCAAAGTCCATGCTTTGTTATGATACATGGATCCTATCTCGGATTTCATGGCTTCTAACCATTTGTCGGAATTTGGGCCCACCATCGCTTCTCCATAGCTCGTAGGTTCATTGTTGTCTAGCAACATGACCGTCAAGACAGGATTACTGTACCACTCCTAAGTAGTACGCATCCTTGTCACCCTACGAGGTACGGTAGTGACTTGATCCAAAAACTTCATGATCACTATCATAAGCTTCTACTTCAATTGGTGTAGGCGCCACAGGAACAACTTCCTGTGCCCTGCTACATACTTGTTGAAGTGACGGTTCAATAACCTCATCAAGTCTCCACCTGTCGTGGTTCTAAGCCTGATAGTAGAGTGGGGGTAGGTATGGAGAGGCAAGGTCCTAGCTATGGAGAGGTTGTAAACACAAGAGATGTACGAGTTCAGGCCCTTCTCGGAGGAAGTAAAAGCCCTACGTCTCGGAGCCCGGAGGCGGTCGACTGGATTATATGTATATGAGTTACAAGATGCCGAACCCCTCTACCTGTGGAGGGGGGTGGCTTATATAGAGTGCGCCAGGACCCCAGCCAGCCCACGTAGGAGAGGGTTTAAGGTGAGTTAAGTCTGGGGCGTTACTGGTAACGCCCCACATAAAGTGTCTTTACTATCATAAAGTCTACTTAATTACAGGCCGTTGCAGTGCAGAGTGCCTCTTGACCTTCTGGTGGTCGAGTGAGTCTTCGTGGTCGAGTCCTTCAAGTCAGTCGAGTGAGTCCCTCGTTGGTCGACTGGAAGGTGACCTCTTCTAAGGGTGTCCTTGGGCAGGGTACTTAGATCAGGTCTGTGACCCTACCCTAGGTACATGACCCCATCATTAGCCCCCGAATGGATTGAGGCTTCGAGTGAGGAAGGAGTTGATGTTATTTCCGATTAACTTTTGCACACTGGTCGTGCGTTGTTCTGGACCAAAGAATCTCTTCGTTGATAGTGACCAACTTGTCTTCAGTCGACTCGATCCATTCTCTTCTTTCGTCGAGTGATCTTTCGGGCTTTGACGATTTCCGAGCGACGGATCGCAGGAAATCCCGCGTCTGACAGACCGGTCTGCCGTTCGCGGATTCCGCGGGATGCGAAATTTGGGGAAGCGCGCGAAGCGGAGCGGACCGCGGCGTTCGGATGGGACGGGACATAGACGCCTCGATCCCCGCGCCGCTTTCTTCGCCACGTATCCCGCCTGCATAACTGTTCCTGGATATGATTAGATCGACCGGGCCCACCTGTCATCCACTCGGAAGGGACCTTATAAATGCGCCCGGCGAGGGTTTTTTGTACAGTGCCTCAGCATTCTCTTTCTCTGCTCCCTTCGTCTCCGCCCGACGCGCTCGCTCTCGCCTCCGCCCAACCTCTCCTCGCGCGTCTCGCCGGCAACCATGGCCAAGGAGAAGACGGCGGCGCTGGAACGCGCGAAGAAGGCGTCGGCGACGGAGAAGGCGAAGGGGAGATCCACCAGCCGCGGCGGGTCTTCGTCTAGATCCCGCCTGCCGAAGGGCTGGGTCCAAGGAGATTGGATCCAGTCGACCATCACGGAGAAAGATCTCCTCGACATGGCCAACGAGGGCTTGATCCCCCATGGAGCTGCGAGGCTTCCGGGGAAGGAGTGGCAGCCCCAGCCAGAAGAGGGTGAGTGCGTGCTCTTGGCCACCCATGTTGATCGTGGATTTTCTTTGCCGCCGAGTATTTTCTTCCGTGGTTTCTTGAACTTCTTTGGAGCGCAGCTCCACCACTTTACCCCAAATTCTATCGCCTATCTTGCCGCGTTCGTGTCCATGTGTGAGGGTTTTCTGGGCTGTCGACCGCACTGGGGCTTGTTCAAGCATATATTCACGTGTCGCTCTCAGACCGTGAAGAAGGCGAGCCCAGGCGACGAAAGAACCCGAGTCGTCCAAATGTGTGGGGGCCTGGGGATCCAGGTGAGGAATAAGAGCACCTTCCCAGCCATGACTTTTCCCGAGTCAGTCAGAGGCTGGCAGTCGACCTGGTTCTACTGCCAGGATCAGTCGACGCCGGGGCAGTCGAGTGGACTCCCTCAGTTTACCATGGACCGAGTGAACAAGCCCTCCTCTCTGAAGTTGATTCCGGAGGAGAAAGCTGACGTGAAGATGTTGATGGAGCGCGTGGTACAGTTGGTTCGGGAGGGAGTGACGGGCATGGATCTCCTGGAGGTTTTCCTTAGGCGTCGTATCCAGCCCCTTCAGTTCCGGAGCCACTGCATGTGGTTGTACTGTGGGACTGAAGACGAGACTCGAGTCCATCCAGAAGCAGTCGACGATGTCACTCTGGAAAGATGGATGGCCGCCGTTACCGGAAACAAGGATAACCCACGCGGAGCCAGAAGGATTCCTCCACTCGACCACAACAGTGATC
Organism: Triticum aestivum; assembly: GCF_018294505.1. Classification (NCBI taxonomy): domain Eukaryota; kingdom Viridiplantae; phylum Streptophyta; class Magnoliopsida; order Poales; family Poaceae; genus Triticum; species Triticum aestivum. The sequence goes on along the minus strand of NC_057807.1, from coordinate 688,399,521 downwards.
CAAACAAGGTATGCCTGCTCTGCTCTCCACTGTGTTCTTGTCATATTCATTTCTGTTTATTCTGCCAATTGGTCGATTGATCCTTGTCTTGATGTCTATCAGGCCCTCACCGAGCTGTACTCGATGCCCAATGGAGCACAGGCTCCGACTGAGGAGGGTGAGGCGAGTGGGGGCGAGAGCCAGGAGGAGGAGGAATGGGACTCGGACGTTGCTGAGGATGATGATGACGATGACGACGATGACGGTGATGAAGATGACGCTGAAGACGAGGAAGAAGAGGAGGAGGAGGTCGTACCACCGCGCTCAGAAAGGCGGTCGAAGCTTGTCCACGACCCTTCGACTGAACGTGGCAAGGGGGTTGCGACCGTTGCACAGTCGACCAAGCGCCCTCGGACCACCTCTCCGGCGCCGACTGAAAAGGCGCCGAAGCAGCCCCGGGCGGCTCCGTCGAAGCCGACCAAGCTCCTGCCGAAGATGAAGGTGTCCATCCCCACCATATCAGGGTAATCATGCTGCTTAAGTCTTCTTATTTTGTGTGAACTTTGTCTCTGGTTGACGCTGAAGTTAGTCGACTGATTCTTTGGAGTTGCAGTGCTGCTACTTCTGAGACCTCAGCCCGGGCTGATGACCATGAGATGGAGGACGCAGCAACCTCAAAACCAGGTACTATATTCTTAACGCCGTTTTTAGTCGACTGACTCATGATCTCTAATCCTGATTCTTCTCTGTAGCTCCACCCAATGTTGTTATCACTCTCCCTGATGATGATGAGGATGAGGAACCGCTGAAGCGCAGAAAGAGTAGGAAAGCGTCTGCCAGCAGGGTGCCCCAGGATGTGACGGCGCCTGAGACTCTGATTGCGGAGGAAGAGAATACCACTCGACACACTGTGTCCTTCGCAGATCCACTGACGAGTGCTCAGCAGCCCTCCCTCTTCACGACGCACCACGTCCCAGAGGACCAAGCTGGCGCCGCGAAGGAGGCGATACGCCAGGCAGGGATCATGATGGAGCAGTTAAGGACCATCCGGGATGCGAGCCAGGCAGCTTACGACGCCAGTTCCGCCCTTCAAAGCAATGTTCAGGTCAGTCGACCACCGCCTGTTCTGTTAGGATATGCTATCAAAAACTTTTCTTTCTAGAATTTATAGTAGTCACCCACTGGGTGTGTCGATTCAGACTCCGTGTTAGCGGGGGCACGCTGAGTGCACCCGCTGGGTGTAGTCCCCAAGGCTAAGGTCGACTGCTGGCAGTCGGCCTTAGGCTTTATAATTTCAGTCTTTCCGTCATTCGACTATGTCGACTGGATTTCGCAAACTGGTCGACTGGTCGACTCTGTCTTCAATAGGATTAGTGGGGGCACGCTGAGTGCACCCACTGGGTGTAGTCTCCAAGGCTAAGGTCGACTGCTGGCAGTCGGCTTTAGGTTTTATAATTTCAGTCTTTGCGTCATTCGACTATGTCGAATGGATTTCGCAAACCGGTGGGGGCACGCTGAGTGCACCCACTGGGTGTAGTCCCCGAGACTGTGGTCGACTGCTTGCAGTCGATTACAGTCTTAAAGAATACATCTCTCTCTTTTTTTTGAGGTCGACTGGTCGACTCTATCTTCGATAGGATTAGTGGGGGCACGCTGAGTGCACCCACTGGGTGTAGTCCCCGAGACTACGGTCGAATGCTTGTATTCGGCTGTAGTCTTAGAAACGTGTGATTTTTCCTTTTTCACTCGGAAGTGAATTATATTTGACATTTAGTCGATTGGTTCTTCGCAGAACTCCTGTGATCTTGTGGCTCGCTACTCTGAGCTGGAAAACAAGCACGTTCAGCTCGAGCTGAACTTGAAGCTGGTTCAGGAGAAACTGACGAAGGCAAAGGAGGAGACCGAAGGTATGTTTGGTGAGACCTTGACGACTGCTTTTCCCTTGTTTGTTTCAAAATCTGATCTTGCTGTAACTTGCAGGTAAGGTAAGGGAGGCCCAACAGAAGAAAGACCTTGAACTAGCTGAGAAGATCAAGCTTGCTGACGAGAAGTTAGCTTCAGTCACCAAGCTTGAACAAGACAATACCAATCTGAAAGCTGCTCTTGGGATCGCCAACAAGGAGGTCAGTCGACTGAAAACTGATAAAGCTGCCCTGACCGACCAAGTCAGTAAGTTGACTGGGAAGAAAAATGATCTGGAGGCCTTCCTGAGTGGTCTTGCCAAGAAGCTGTTTCTTATGCTTGAAGGTAAACCTCTATGCTAGGCAATTATTTCCAATCGTGGTTTTTCCATTCGACCATCACCTTGACTCGGTGATCGTCCTTGCAGAATTTTGTCAAAACTTTGAAGAAGAAACTAGCCGGCTGGAACCAAACCTCGACCCCGTCAATTCTCCGGTGAACGACGAAGTTGCCATGAATGTTTTCCGACTGGAGTCCCGTGTTGCAGCTGCCGTGGACTATCTTGCAAGGCTGAAGGTCGCCACATCTCGCATCGACTCGACGCTCTGGCCCGGGGAGACACTTCAGAATGACCTTGAGTCGCTGATGGCTCGCTTGAACACGATCCCTGGTCGAGTGCAGGAGTGGAAGAAGTCCTCGGCTCGGTGCGGTGCAGATGTTGCTCTGTGTCTGGCCCGAGTCCACTGCAAAGATGCGCGAGAAGAGAAGCTGGCGGCCCTCCGGGTGGCCAACACCAAGAAACACGACTTCAGGTCCTTTATGGAAACTTTCCTTGCGGCTGCCACTCGGATCGCAGACGGAATTGATCTTGATGAGTTTGTTGCACCTTCCAGCCCTCCGCAGGAGGGGTAAAAAACTTCTTCTAAGCTCGACGCTTTAAATTTGCCTCGGTATGCCGAGTGGAATTGTAACCGATAAACCTTAACGGGCTTAGCGCCTGAGCACTTTCGGTTCCTTTAGATATCGATTCGAACTTGAATTTGGTGCTTGAATATGATTGCTTTTGGCTCGAAATGTCTTTTGCAGGTTCAAAGCAGGGCGCCTTTACTGCAATCGACTTATTCCTTAGTCCACTTAGGCGAGCACTGGGCTGCGGCTAAGCCTCCGAGTGGAAGTCTGGCTTACCACTCGGTAGGATTTTTATAACTTAGGCGAGTACTTGGACTGCAGCTAAGCCTCCGAGTGAGAGGTTTGCTCTTCACTCGGTAGGATTTTTATAACTTAGGCGAGTACTTGGACTGCAGCTAAGCCTCCGAGTGAGAGGTTTGCTCTTCACTCGGTAGGATTTTTATAACTTAGGCGAGACTGGACTGCAGCTAAGCCCCCGAGTGAGAGGTTTGCTTCCACTCGGTAGGATTTTTGATTACTTAGGCGAGTACTTGGACTGCAGCTAAGCCCCCGAGTGGAAGTCTGGCTTACCACTCGGTAGGATTTTTGATTACTTAGGCGAGTACTTGGACTGCAGCTAAGCCCCCGAGTGAGAGGTTTGCTCTTCACTCGGAAGGATTTCGATAACTTAGGCTAGCACTGGGTTGCAGCTAAGCCCCCGAGTGAGAGGTTTGCTCTTCACTCGGTAGGATTTTTGTTTACTTAGGCGAGTACTTGGACTGCAGCTAAGCCCCCGAGTGAGAGGTTTGCTCTTCACTCGGTAGGATTTTTGTTTACTTAGGCGAGTACTTGGACTGCAGCTAAGCCCCCGAGTGAGAGGTTTGCTCTTCACTCGGAAGGATTTCGATAACTTAGGCTAGCACTGGGCTGCAGCTAAGCCCCCGAGTGAGAGGTTTGCTCTTCACTCGGAAGGATTTTTGTTTACTTAGGCGAGTACTTGGACTGCAGCTAAGCCCCCGAGTGAGAGGTTTGCTCTTCACTCGGAAGGATTTTGATAACTTAGGCTAGCACTGGGCTGCAGCTAAGCCCCCGAGTGAGAGGTTTGCTCTTCACTCGGTAGGATTTTTGTTTACTTAGGCGAGTACTTGGACTGCAGCTAAGCCCCGAAGTGAGAGGTTTGCTCTTCACTCGGTAGGATTTTTGATTACTTAGGCGAAACGGATTCGCAGCTAAGCCTCCGAGTGGGAGTCTGGCTCACCACTCGGTAGGATTTTTTACAAACTTAGGCGGAACGGATTCGCGGCTAAGTCACCCACTGAGGGGAAATTTTATTAGACAAAATGAAATGACACTATTATTTTGAGGTCCATGAACTACAGAAGTACTTTACTGCAACTCATCCGAGTGATAAAACTTAAGTGTAAAATGGGCGGAGTAGTTCCGCGTTCCAAGCTCGGGGCTCGTTGATATTATGCTCGACGTTGTAAAGACGGTACGCCCCGTTGTGGAGAACCTTGGTGACGGTGAAGGGACCTTCCCAAGAAGGAGCAAGCTTGTGTGGTTTGTGCTGATCCACTCGGAGAACCAAATCTCCTTCCTGGAAGGCTCGACCTCTCACATTTCTGGCGTGGAAACGACGCAAATCTTGTTGGTAGATGGTCGACCGGATCAGAGCCATCTCCCTTTCTTCCTCTAAAAGGTCGACTGCGTCCTGCCGCGCTTGTTCAGCTTCTGCTTCGTTGTAGATTTCGACTCGAGGAGCATTATGGAGAAGATCACTCAGCAAGACTGCTTCAGCTCCGTAGACCAAGAAGAATGGAGTTCTTCCGGTCGACCGATTAGGTGTGGTCCGCAGTCCCCAAAGCACTGAGGGAAGTTCGTCGACCCAAGCTCCAGCTGCATGCTTGAGATCACGCATCAGTCGGGGTTTCAATCCCTTGAGAATCAGGCCATTGGCTCGCTCTGCTTGTCCATTCGACTGCGGATGGGCGACTGAAGCGTAGTCGACCCGTGTGCCTTGAGAGTTACAGAAATCTCTGAATTCCTCCGAGTCAAAGTTCGACCCATTATCCGTAATGATGCTGTGCGGGACTCCATATCTGAATATTAGTTCCCTGATGAAGCTAACAGCAGTACCGGCGTCAAGGTTCTTGATTGGTTTAGCCTCAATCCACTTGGTGAACTTGTCGACTGCCACCAGTACATGCGTGAAGCCACTTCGCCCTGTTCTCAAAGGACCGACCATGTCCAACCCCCATACTGCGAAAGGCCAGACGAGTGGAATGGTCTTCAGGGCTGATGCAGGCTTGTGCGACATATTCGAGTAAAACTGACATCCCTCGCACTTATCCACTATCTCCTTTGCCATCTCATTCGCCTTTGGCCAGTAAAATCCGGCTCGGTATGCTTTGGCCACGATGGTCCGAGAGGACGCGTGATGACCACAAGTCCCGAGTGAATATCATTAAGGATGATTCGACCTTCTTCCGGCGTTATGCACTTCTGACCGACTCCAGTCGCGCTTTCTCTGTATAACTGTCCTTTGATTACGGTAAAGGCCTTAGATCGGCGGACGATCTGTCGAGCCTCTTCCTCATCCTCCGGGAGCTCTTTTCTCAGGATATACGCGATATATGGAACCGTCCAATCGGGAATGACCACCAAGATCTCCATGACCAAGTCGACCACTGCTGGGACTTCAACCTCAGTCGGATCTGTGGCACTCTTGGGCTGTGGAGCTTCTTCGGTGAAAGGATCTTCTTTGACTGACGGAGTGTGTATATGCTCCAAGAACACACCACTCGGAATGGCTTCTCTCTTGGAACCTATCTTTGCTAGATCATCAGCTGCTTGATTTTTCAGTCGGGGTATATGATGGAGCTCCAACCCCTCGAACTTCTTTTCCAGCTTCCTCACTGCACTGCAGTATCCAGTCATGGCTGGGCTTCTCACGTCCCACTCCTTCATCACTTGGTTGACCACTAAATCCGAGTCGCCATAGACCATCAGGCGACGGACGCCGAGTGAAATGGCCATGCGCAACCCATATAAGAGGGCCTCATATTCTGCCTCATTGTTGGAGGAATCAAAGTGAATCTGGAGCACATATCTGAGCTTATCTCCTCTGGGGGAAACCAGGACAACCCCAGCACCGGAACCATTCAACATCTTAGAGCCATCAAAGAACATGGTCCAATGCTCCGAGTGAACTTCAGTCGGCTGCTGCTGTTCAATCCACTCGGCGAGGAAATCTGCTATTGCCTGGGACTTAATGGCTTTCTTTGCCTCAAACTTGATATCAAGGGGAAGAAGTTCAATCGCCCATTTGGCCACTCGACCAGTTGCATCTCTGTTGTGCAAAATCTCTGATAGTGGAGCGTCGCTGACGACTGTGATGGAATGATCAGAGAAATAATGAGCAACCTTCTTTGTGGTCATGTATATTCCATACACAAGCTTCTGATAATGAGGATATCTCTGCTTGGATGGAGTCAAGACTTCAGACAAATAATACACTGGGCGCTGAACTTTGAGAGCTTTTCCTTCTTCTTCCCGCTCGACCGTAAGCACAGTACTGACGACTTGTCCTGTGGCTGCGATATAGAGCAACAGAGGCTCTTTGCTGATTGGAGCAGCAAGCACCGGCTGGGTGGAGAGCAGAGCTTTTAGCTCGGCAAACGCTGCATCAGCTTCTGGAGTCCACTCGAACTTGTCTGCCTTCTTCATCAGTCGGTAAAGAGGCAATGCCTTTTCACCGAGTCGTGAGATGAATCGACTTAATGCGGCCAAGCATCCAGTAAGCTTCTGGACATCGTGCACTCGCACAGGGCGTTTCATTCGGAGAATAGTGCCGATCTTCTCTGGATTAGCGTCGATTCCTCGTTCGGAAACGAGAAAACCGAGTAACTTGCCACCAGGAACTCCGAATGTGCACTTTGATGGATTGAGCTTGATATCATACCTTCTGAGGTTGGCAAATGTTTCGGCGAGATCAGCGAGCAGGTCGGAACCTTTTCGTGACTTGACAACGATATCATCCATATATGCTTCCACATTCCGACTGATTTGAGTGAGTAGACACTTCTGAATCATTCGCATAAATGTGGCTCCGGCATTCTTGAGGCCGAATGGCATGGTGATATAGCAGAAGCACCCGAATGGAGTGATGAAAGCTGTTTTTATCTCGTCGGGTCCGTACAGACGGATCTGGTGGTACCCGGAGTAGGCGTCTAGAAAAGACAGTCTCTCGCATCCCGCGGTCGAGTCAACAATTTGATCTATGCGAGGGAGAGGAAAATGATCTTTCGGGCAGGCCCGGTTGATGTGCTTGAAATCAATGCACATTCGGAGCGATTTGTCCTTCTTAGGAACCATGACGACATTAGCGAGCCACTCGGAGTGGTATATCTCTCGGATAAATCCTGCCGCCAACAGTCGAGCCACTTCCTCACCAATGGCTTTTCTCTTCTGGACGGCGGACCGCCGAAGATGCTCTTTGACTGGTTTTGCAGATGAGTCGACTCTTAGGCGATGCTCAGCCAGTCCCCTGGGAACACCTGGCATGTCAGCGGGCTTCCATGCAAAAATGTCCCAGTTCTCACGGAGGAACTGGATGAGCGCTTCTTCCTATTTCGGGTCGAGTGTTGTGGAGATGTGGGTCGGAGCTGCATCGGGGTCGGTCGGGTGAATGTGAACAGGCTTCGTCTCACCGGACGACTGAAATGCAGACTCTGTGGCGGGTTTCTTGGATCGCAGCAAATCACTCGGATCTGCATTTTGCTTGTATTCTTCGAATTCGACCGCTGTCACCTGGGAATCGGCAATCTTTGAGCCCTTCTGAAAGCACTCTTCTGCCTTTTTCCGATCACCGGTGACAGTGATCACTCCTTTGGGGCCGGGCATCTTCAATTTGAGGTACACGTAACATGGTCGAGCCATGAACCGTGCGTAAGCTGGTCTCCCCAAAATGGCATGATATGCACTCTGAAAATCCACGACCTCAAACGTCAACTTTTCTTTGCGAAAATGTTTCGAATCACCAAACACCACGTCCAGAGCTATTTGGCCGAGTGACTCGGCTTTCTTCCCTGGTATAACTCCATGAAAGCTCATGTTACTGGTGCTCAGTCGGGACATCGGAATGCCCATTCCTTTCAGTGTGTCTGCATACAACAAATTCAGCCCGCTTCCACCGTCCATCAGCACTTTTGTCAGTCGAGTGCCTTCGACAACTGGATCGACCACCAAAGCTTGCCTCCCAGGGGTGGCAATATGAGTCGGGTGATCAGATTGGTCGAATGTGATGGGTATTTGGGACCATTTCAGATAATTTGCTTTTGCTGGGGCAACCATGTTCACTTCTCGGTTAATGACTTTCAATCGACTCTTGCTTTCCACATCTGCAAAGATCATCAGAGTGGAGTTGATATGCGGATATCCTTCCTCACTGTCCTCCTTGTCTTCGGCCTTGTCCGACTCCTTCTCCTTGTCCTTAGACTGTTTTCCCTGAAACTGCTGGATCAGGAGTCGACATTGGCGAGTGGTATGCTTCGGGTAGATGATATTCCCCTCTTCGTCTTTCTTCGTGTGGATGTGACACGGCATATCCATCACGTCGTTCCCTTCTTTATCCTTCACCTTCTTAGGGTTCCAGGATCCTTTTGGTTTCCCTTTAAACTTTCCCTGAGTCACGGCCAGAGCCTCTCCAGGAGCTGCTGGTTCAGCCTTCCGCTTCTGTTTCCGACTGGTGTTTCCCTTTTCCGACTGGCTCGGCTTGTGCTTGCCGCTTCGGAGTCGGTCTTCTTCTTCGCCGTTGGCGTACTTGGTAGCAATCTCCATCATCCGACTCAAGGTCATGTCACCGGTTCGACCAAATTTCAAACTTAATTCTCTGTTCTTGACGCCATCTTTAAAGGCGCAGACTGCCTGATGATCAGACACATTCTCCACAGTATGGTGCAAAGTGATCCATCTCTGAATATACTCTCTGAGAGTCTCATTGGTCTTCTGCACGCAGACTTGCAACTCCGTCAGTCCAGCCGGTCGCTTGCAAGTTTCTTCAAACGCTCTGATGAACACTCGGGACAGATCTTCCCAAGTGTAAATGCTGCTAGGAGGTAATTGAGTCAACCATGCCCTGGCAGAACCTTCCAGCATGAGGGGCAAATGCTTCATGGCCACCTCGTCGTTCCCACCACCAATCTGAACCGCCACTCGGTAGTCCTCAAGCCAAGTTTCAGGCTTAGACTCACCAGTGAACTTGCTGACTCCTGTTGCCAACCTGAAATTGGGAGGGATAACTGCGGCTCTGATAGCTCTGCTGAAACATTCAGGACCAGAAACATGCACTCGACTGCTTGTGGGCGCATCTCTGTCGAGTCCGCCTCGATGGGCTCTGTTCCGGTCGACCAAACCTTGCACGATAATGGATCGCGCGTCGAAGCCTGGTTCTCTGGGGTCGACTGGAACTCTTCGCCCCGTACTGAACTGACGCCTGTCATCTTGCTGCCGAGGAGCGTAAGACCCACCCCTCGGAGGGGAATTGGGCACTCGACGCCTATCATCTCGGTCGAGTCGGTCACCATATTGGTCTCGCCGATTCTCGCGCCCTTCACGCCGCGGAGGCGATCTGGGACTGTGAGCCGACTGAACCGTATTCGCAGCGACGGATCGACTGTGAATTCTGTTGCGCGACTGCGACACGGCTGAATTCTAGTCTCCTGCTGCCCGGAGCAGATCCCTGATCTGCATCAAGCCTCTGCAAGCTTCCGACTGAGAGGGCTGGATGGACTCTGCTATACAGGTCGCAGCTGCTAAATTCTGGATTGGGGTTCGATATACCTGAGTCGGCGGGAAGAGTTGACGTCGACTGGTGTCGGGAACTCGTTGCCGCGCGCGCTCGTCGAGTGCTCGCTGAAGATTCTCCAGTCGAGTGCGTTCGGCCAAGTTGGCCAAACGTGCCTCTTCCAAGGCGCGAGCCTCGGGGGTTTCTCCTGCAATGGGAGTACGCAGGGCATCCACGTTCCTGCGGCGAAGTCCCTCCCTTTGCAGAGAGTCGAGTGGCTCGGGCTGGTACTCTTCGTGGTCTCGTGCGGGGTCGCCTCCGTCGCCTGCCCCACCATCACGGGCGAAGCCAGGGGGACTGCGGGGCCCGTCGACCATCAGGATTTCCGCCGCTGGATCACTGCTATCGCACTCGGATGCAGTCTCTACGGAGCCAGTCGACAGATCGAACAGGCCGTAGAGAGATTCGTCGGGCTCGATTGCCGCAACTTGGGTGGTGGCCGTCTGGCGAGCCACCGCGTGCCTCACCCACCGCTGAAGCCTCGACCGGCCCGAGCGCTTGCGCTGGCGGGAGACCGGGAGGGTGGCCGATGGGGGAGTCGACCGATACGGGGTCGACGGTTACCGCAGCAGAACGCCGCGGACACATGCGCGAAAATGCGTCGCACCGCGGACGGGGAGCGCATCAACGTCGAGTGGAGCCTCCTGGAGCCAGGCGGAGTCGTCGGCGATGAAGGTGAGAGCGCCGAGACGGATCTCTCGACCCTTCGACCAAAACTCCAGCAGCCACCATGATGAAAGTACTCGGAAGAATCGCAACTTCTCCACAAAATCGCTAAAACACCGGCCCCAAGGTGGGCGCCAACTGTCGTGGTTGTAAGCCTGACAGTAGAGTGGGGGTAGGTATGGAGAGGCAAGGTCCTAGCTATGGAGAGGTTGTAAACACAAGAGATGTACGAGTTCAGGCCCTTCTCGGAAGGAAGTAAAAGCCCTACGTCTCGGAGCCCGGAGGCGGTCGAGTGGATTATATGTATATGAGTTACAAGATGCCGAACCCCTCTACCTGTGGAGGGGGGTGGCTTATATAGAGTGCGCCAGGACCCCAGCCAGCCCACATAGGAGAGGGTTTAAGGTGAGTTAAGTCTGGGGCGTTACTGGTAACGCCCCACATAAAGTGTCTTTACTATCATAAAGTCTACTTAATTACAGGCCGTTGCAGTGCAGAGTGCCTCTTGACCTTCTTGTGGTCGAGTGAGTCTTCGTGGTTGAGTCCTTCAAGTCAGTCGAGTGAGTCCCTCGTTGGTCGACTGGAAGGTGACCTCTTCTAAGGGTGTCCTTGGGCAGGGTACTTAGATCAGGTCTGTGACCCTACCCTAGGGACATGACCCCATCACCACCATCCTCCCACTCAATTTTCGAGACAAACCTTTCCTCGAGAAAGGACCCAATTCAAGAAACAATCCCTATTGCTTTCGGATCTGAATTAGGAGGTATACCCAACTGTTTTGGGTGTCCTATGAAGATGCATTCTATCCGCTTTGGGTTCAAGCTTATCAACCTGAAACTTTTTCACATAAGCGTCGCAGCCCCAAACCTTTTAAGAAACGACAACTTAGGTTTCTCCAAACCATAGTTCAAACGGTGTCGTCTCAACGGAAATTACGTGGTGCCCTATTAAAGTGAGTGCGGTTGTCTCTAATGCCTAACCCATGATTGATAGTGGTAATTCGATAAGAGACATCATGGTACGCACCATATCCAATAGGGTGTAACTATGATGTTCGGACACACCATCACACTATGGTGTTCCAAGCGGTATTAATTGTGAAACAATTTCCACAATGTCTTAATTGTGTGCCAAAGCTCGTAACTCAGATACTCATCTCTATGATCATATCATAGACATTTTATCCTCTTGTCACAATGATCTTCAACTTCACTATGAAATTACTTGAACCATTCAATAATTCAGACTTGTGTTTCATCAAGTAAATATACTTAGTATCTACTCAAATCATCCATGAAGTAAGAACATAACGATATTCACTGCATGCCTCAGCACTCAATGGACTGCACACATCAAAATGTGTTACTTCCTACAAGTTGCTTTCTTGTTCCATTTTACTGAAAACGAGGCTTTCAGTCATCTTGCCCATGTGGTATGATTTGCATATCTCAAGTGATTCAAAATCAAGTGAGTCCAAACGATCCATCTGCATGGAGTTCCTTCATGCGTATACACCAATAGACATGGCTCGCATGTCTCAAACTTTTCAAAAACGAGTGAGTCCAAAGATCCATCAACATGGAGCTTCTTCATGCGATTTATACCAATATGACTTACATGGCAGTGCCACATGTAAGTGGTACTATCATTACTATCTTATATCTTTTGGCATGAAAATGTGTATCACTACGATCGAGATTCAATAAACCACTCTTGGTTTAATACTAATCTTGATGGTACAGGGAGCGCGCGATGTTTGATCACATCAAACTTGGAAACACTTCCAACACATATCGTCAGCTCACCTTTAGCTAGTCTCCGTTTATTCCATAGCTCTTTTGTTTCGAGTTACTAACACTTTAGCAACCGAACCAGTATCTTAATACCCTGGTGCTACTAGGAGTACTAGTAAAGTACACATTTACATAATGTATATCCAATATACTTCTATCGACCTTGCCAGCCTTCTCATCTACCAAGTATCTAGGGTAATTCTGCTCCAGTGGTTGTTCCCCTTATTACAGAAGCACTTAGTATCGGGTTTGGGTTAAACCTTGGGTTTCTTCACTAGAGCAGCAGCTGATTTGCCGTTTCATGAAGTATCCCTTCTTGCCATCGCCCTTCTTGAAACTAGTGGTTTCACCAACCATCAACAATTGATGCTCCTTGATTTCTACTTTCGCGATGTCAAACAACGCGAATACCTCAAGGATCATCATCTCTATCCTTGATATGTTATAGTTCATCACGAAGCTCTAGCAGCTTGGTGGCAATGACTTTGGAGAAACATCACTATCTCATCTGGAAGATCAACTCCCACTCGATTCAAGTGATTGTTGCACTTAGACAATCTGAGCACAAGCTCAATGATTGAGCTTTTCTCCCTTAGTTTGTAGGCTAAGAAAAAAAACGTCGGAGGTCTTATACCTCTTGACGTGGGCACGAGCCTGAAATCCCAATTTCATCCCTCGAAACATCTCATATGTTCCGCGACGTTTCGAAAACGTCTTTGGTGCCTCAACTCTAAACTGTTTAACTGAACTATCACGTAGTTATCAAAACGTGTATGTCTGATGTTCGCAACATCCACAAACGATGTTTGGGGTTTAGCACACTGAGCGGTGCATTAAGGACATAAGCTTTCTACTGTCCGCATAATCACTACTATCAACTTTCAACTATATTTTCTCTAGGAACATATCTAAACAGTGGAACTAAAACGCGAGCTTACGACATAATTTGCAAAGATCTTTTGACTATGTTCAGGATAATAAAGTTCATCTCATGAACTCCCACTCAGACAGACATCCCTCTAGTCATCTAAGTGATTACATGATCCGAGTCAACTAGGCTGTGTCCGATCATCACGTGAGACGGACTAGTCATCATCGGTGAACATCTTCATGTTGATCGTATCTACTATACGACTCATGCTCGACCTTTCGGTCTCTTGTGTTCCGAGGCCATGTCTGTACATGCTAGGCTCGTCAAGTCAACCTAAGTGTTTTGCGTGTGTAAATCTGTCTTACACCCGTTGTATGTGAACGTAAGAATCCATCACACCCGATCATCACGTGGTGCTTAGAAACGATGAACTTTCGCAATGGTGCACAGTTAGGGGGAACACTTTCTTGAAATTTTAATGAGGGATCATCTTATTTACTACCGTCGTTCTAAGCAAATAAGATGCATAAACATGATAAACATCACATGCAATCAAATAGTGACATGATATGGCCAATATCATATTCCTCCTTTTGATCTCCATCTTCGGGGCTCCATGATCATCATCGTCACCGGCATGACACCATGATCTCCATCATCATGATCTCCATCATCGTGTCTCCATGAAGTTGTCTCGCCAACTCATTACTTCTACTACTATGGCTACCGGTTAGCAATAAAGTAAAGTAATTACATGGCGTTGTTCAATGACACGCAGGTCATACAATAAATAAAGACAACTCCTATGGCTCCTGCCGGTTGTCATACTCATCGACATGCAAGTCGTGATTCCTATTACAAGAACATGATCAATCTCATAAATCACATATCATTCATAACATTCTTCTTGGCCATATCACATCACATAGCATACCCTGCAAAAACAAGTTAGACATCCTCTAATTGTTGTTTGCATGTTTTACGTGGCTGCTAATGGGTTTCTAGCAAGAACGTTTCTTACCTACGCAAAACCACAACGTGATATGCCAATTGCTATTTACCCTTCATAAGGACCCTTTTCATCGAATCCGTTCCGACTAAAGTGGGAGAGACTGGCACCCGCTAGCCACCTTATGCACCAAGTGCATGTCAGTCGGTGGAACCTGTCTCACGTAAGTGTACGTGTAAGGTCGGTCCGGGCCGCTTCATCCCACAATACCGTCGAAACAAGATTGGACTAGTAACGGTAAGCATATTGAACAAAATCAACGCCCACAACTACTTTGTGTTCTACTCGTGCAAAGAATCTACGCAATAGACCTAGCTCATGATGCCACTGTTGGGGTACGTAGTAGAAACTCAAAATTTTCCTACGCGTCACCAAGATCTATCTATGGAGAAACCAGCAACGAGGGGAAGGAGAGTGCATCTACATACCCTTGTAGATCGCTAAGCGGAAGCGTTCAACAGAACGGGGTTGAAGGAGTCGTACTCGTCGTGATCCAAATCACCGTAGATCCTAGTGCCGAACGGACGGCACCTCCGCGTTCAACACACGTACAGCCCGGTGACGTCTCCCACGCCTTGATCCAGCAAGGAGAGAGGGAGAGGTTGAGGAAGACTCCATCCAGCAGCAGCACAACGGCGTGGTGGTGATGGAGGAGCGTGGCAATCCTGCAGGGCTTCGCCAAGCACCGCGGGAGAGGAGGAGGGAGAGAGGTAGGGCTGCGCCTGGGAGAGGTGAAACTCATGTGTTGGCAGCCCCAAAACCCTCAAGTATATATAGGGGGAGAGGGGGGGCTGCGCCTCCACCTAGGGTTCCACCCTAGGGGCGGCGGCCAGCCCAGATCCCATCTGAGGGGGCGGCCAAGGGGGGGAGAGGGGAAACTTGCCCCCCAAGTTAGGTGGGTGCGCCCCCTCCCCAACCCTAGGCGCCTTGGGCCCTTGTGGGGGGGCGCACCAGCCCACCTGGGGCTGGTCCCCTCCCAAACTTGGCCCATGCAGCCCTCCGGGGCCGGTGGCCCCACTTGGTGGACACCCGGGACCCTCCCAGTGGTCCCGGTACGTTACCGATAAAACCCGAAACTTTTTCGGTGACCAAAACAGGACTTCCCATATATAAATCTTTACCTCCGGACCATTCCGGAACTCCTCGTGACGTCCGGGATCGCATCCGGGACTCCGAACAACATTCCGTAACCACATACAAACTTCCTTTATAACCCTAGCGTCATCGAACCTTAAGTGTGTAGACCCTACGGGTTCGGGAATCATGCAGACATGACCGAGACATTCTCCTGTCAATAACCAACAGCGGGATCTGGATACCCATGTTGGCTCCCACATGTTCCACGATGATCTCATCGGATGAACCACGATGTCAAGGACTCAATCGATCCCGTATACAATTCCCTTTGTCTAGCGGTATTGTACTTGCCCGAGATTCGATCGTCGGTATACCGATACCTTGTTCAATCTCGTTACCGGCAAGTCTCTTTACTCGTTCCGTAACACATCATCCCGTGATCAACCCCTTGGTCACATTGTGCACATTATGATGATGTCCTACCGAGTGGGCCCAGAGATACCTCTCCGTTAACCGGAGTGACAAATCCCAGTCTCGATTCGTGCCAACCCAACAGACACTTTCGGAGATACTTGTAGTGCACCTTTATAGCCACCCAGTTACGTTGTGACGTTGGTACACCCAAAGCATTCCTACGGTATCCGGGAGTTGCACAATCTCATGGTCTAAGGAAATGATACTTGACATTAGAAAAGCTTTAGCATACGAACTACACGATCTTTGTGCTAGGCTTAGGATTGGGTCTTGTCCATCACATCATTCTCCTAATGATGTGATCCTGTTATCAACGACATCAAATGTCCATGGTCAGGAAACCGTAACCATCTGCTGATCAACGAGCTAGTCAACTAGAGGCTTACTAGGGACATGGTGTTGTCTATGTACCCACACATGTATCTGAGTTTCCTATCAATACAATTATAGCATGGATAATAAACGATTATCATGAACAAGGAAATATAATAATAACTAATTTATTATTGCCTCTAGGGCATATTTCCAACAGTCTCCCACTTGCACTAGAGTCAATAATCTAGTTCACATTGCCATGTGATTAACACTGATAGGTCACATCGCCATGTGACCAACATACAAAGAGTTTACTAGTGTCTAAACTAGTTCACATCACCATGTGATTAAGACTCAATGAGTTCTGGGGTTTGATCATGTTTTGCTTGTGAGAGAGGTTTTAGTCAACGGGTCTGCAACTTTCAGATCCGTATGTACTTCGCAATTCTCTATGTCATATTGTAAATTCTGCTTCCACGCTCCACTTGAAGCTATTCCAAATGGTTGCTCCACTATATGTATCCGGTTTGCTACTCAGAGTCACTCGGATAGGTGTTAAAGCTTGCATCGACGTAACCCTTTACGCCGAACTCTGTATCACCTTCATAATCGAGAAGCATGTCCTTATTTACTCCAAGGAGAATTTTGACCGCTGTCCAATGATCCCCATTCCTGGATCATTCTTGTACCCCTTGACTGACTCATGGCAAGGCACACTTCCGGTGTGGTACACAGCATAGCATACTATAGAGCCTACGTCTAAAGCATAGGGGACGACCTTCGTCCTTTCTCTTTATTCTGCCGTGGTCGAGCTTTAAGTCTTAACTTCATACCTTACATCTCAGGCAAGAACTCCTTCTTTGACTGATCCATCTTGAACACCTTCAAGATCATGTCAAGGTATATGCTCATTTGAAAGTACCATTAAGCAGTTTTCATCTATCCTCATAGATCTTGATGCTCAAATGTTTAAGTAGCTTAATCCAGGTTTTCACTTGAAAAACACTTTTCAAATAACCCTATATGCTTTACATAAAATTCCACATCATTTCTGATCATCAATATGTCAACAACATATACTCATCAGAAATTCTATAGTGCTCCCACTCACTTCTTTGGAAATACAAGTTTCTCATAAACTTTGTATAAACCCAAAATCTTTGATCATCTTATCAAAGCGCACATTCCAACTCCGAGATGCTTACTCCAGTCCATGGAAGGATTGCTGGAGCTAGCATACCTTTTAGCATCCTTAGGATCGACAAAACCTTTCTGATTGTATCACATACAACCTTTCCTTACGAAAACTGGTAAGGAAACTCGTTTTGACATCCATTTGCCAGATTTCATAAATGCAGCTTATGCTAACATGATTCCGATGGACTTAAGCATCGCTACGGATGAGAAAATCTCATCGTAGTCAACTCCTTGAACTTGTGAAAAACTCTTCGCCACAAGTCGAGCTTCATAGACGGTGACATTACCGTCCACGTCCGTCTTCTTCTTAAAGATCCATTTATCTCAATGGCTTGCCGATCATCGGGCAAGTCCACCAAAGTCCATGCTTTGTTATGATACATGGATCCTATCTCGGATTTCATGGCTTCTAACCATTTGTCGGAATTTGGGCCCACCATCGCTTCTCCATAGCTCGTAGGTTCATTGTTGTCTAGCAACATGACCTTCAAGACAGGATTACTGTACCACTCCGAAGCAGTACGCATCCTTGTCACCCTACGAGGTACGGTAGTGACTTGATCCAAAACTTCATGATCACTATCATAAGCTTCTACTTCAATTGGTGTAGGCGCCACAGGAACAACTTCCTGTGCCCTGCTACACACTTGTTGAAGTGACGGTTCAATAACCTCATCAAGTCTCCACCATCCTCCCACTCAATTTTCGAGACAAACCTTTCCTCGAGAAAGGACCCGATTCAAGAAACAATCCCTATTGCTTTCGGATCTGAATTAGGAGGTATACCCAACTGTTTTGGGTGTCCTATGAAGATGCATTTTATGCGCTTTGGGTTCGAGCTTATCAACCTGAAACTTTTTCACATAAGCGTCGCAGCCCCAAACCTTTTAAGAAACGACAACTTAGGTTTCTCCAAACCATAGTTCAAACGGTGTCGTCTCAACGGAATTACGTGGTGCCCTATTAAAGTGAGTGCGGTTGTCTCTAATGCCTAACCCATGAACGATAGTGGTAATTCGATAAGAGACATCATGGTACGCACCATATCCAATAGGGTGCAACTATGATGTTCGGACACACCATCACACTATGGTGTTCCAGGCGGTATTAATTGTGAAACAATTTCCACAATGTCTTAATTGCGTGCCAAAGCTCGTAACTCAGATACTCATCTCTATGATCATATCATAGACATTTTATCCTCTTGTCACAATGATCTTCAACTTCACTCTGAAATTACATGAACCATTCAATAATTCAGACTTGTGTTTCATTAAGTAAATATACTTAGTATCTACTCAAATCATCCGTGAAGTAAGAACATAACGATATTGACTGCATGCCTCAGCACTCAATGGACTGCACACATCAAAATGTGTTACTTCCTACAAGTTGCTTTCTTGTTCCATTTTACTGAAAACGAGGCTTTCAGTCATCTTGCCCATGTGGTATGATTTGCATATCTCAAGTGATTCAAAATCAAGTGAGTCCAAACGATCCATCTGCGTGGAGTTCCTTCATGCGTATACACCAATAGACATGGCTCGCATGTCTCAAACTTTTCAAAAACGAGTGAGTCCAAAGATCCATCAACATGGAGCTTCCTCATGCGATTTATACCAATATGACTTACATGGCAGTGCCACATGTAAGTGGTACTATCATTACTATCTTATATCTTTTGGCATGAAAATGTGTATCACTACGATCGAGATTCAATAAACCACTCTTGGTTTAATACTAATCTTGATGGTACAGGGAGCGCGCGATGTTTGATCACATGAAACTTGGAAACATTTCCAACACATATCGTCAGCTCACCTTTAGCTAGTCTCCATTTATTCCGTAGCTCTTTTGTTTCGAGCTACTAACACTTTAGCAACCGAACCAGTATCTTAATACCCTGGTGCTACTAGGAGTACTAGTAAAGTACACATTTACATAATGTATATCCAATATACTTCTATCGACCTTGCCAGCCTTCTCATCTACCAAGTATCTAGGGTAATTCTGCTCCAGTGGTTGTTCCCCTTATTACAGAAGCACTTAGTATCGGGTTTGGGTTAAACCTTGGGTTTCTTCACTAGAGCAGCAGCTGATTTGCCGTTTCATGAAGTATCCCTTCTTGCCCTCGCCCTTCTTGAAACTAGTGGTTTCACCAACCATCAACAATTGATGCTCCTTCTTGATTTCTACTTTCGTGATGTCAAACAACGTGAATACCTCAAGGATCATCATTTCTATCCTTGATATGTTATAGTTCATCACGAAGCTCTAGCAGCTTGGTGGCAATGACTTTGGAGAAACATCACTATCTCATCTGGAAGATCAACTCCCACTCGATTCAAGTGATTGTTGCACTCAGACAATCTGAGCACAAGCTCAACGATTGAGCTTTTCTCCCTTAGTTTGTAGGCTAAGAAAAAAAACGTCGGAGGTCTTATACCTCTTGACGTGGGCACGAGCCTGAAATCCCAATTTCATCCCTCGAAACATCTCATATGTTCCGCGACGTTTCGAAAACGTCTTTGGTGCCTCAACTCTAAACCGTTTAAATGAACTATCACGTAGTTATCAAAACGTGTATGTCCGATGTTCGCAACATCCACAAACGATGTTTGGGGTTTAGCACACTGAGCGGTGCATTAAGGACATAAGCTTTCTACTGTCCGCATAATCGCTACTGTCAACTTTCAACTATATTTTCTCTAGGAACATATCTAAACAGTGGAACTAAAGCGCGAGCTTACGACATAATTTGCAAAGATCTTTTGACTATGTTCAGGATAATAAAGTTCATCTCATGAACTCCCACTCAGACAGACATCCCTCTAGTCATCTAAGTGATTACATGATCCGAGTCAACTAGGCCGTGTCCGGTCATCACGTGAGACGGACTAGTCATCATCGGTGAACATCTTCATGTTGATCGTATCTACTATACGACTCATGCTCGACCTTTCGGTCTCTTGTGTTCCGAGGCCATGTCTGTACATGCTAGGCTCGTCAAGTCAACCTAAGTGTTTCGCGTGTGTAAATCTGTCTTACACCAGTTGTATGTGAACGTAAGAATCCATCACAGCCGATCATCACGTGATGCTTAGAAACGACGAACTTTCGCAACGGTGCACAGTTAGGGGGAACACTTTCTTGAAATTTTAATGAGGGATCATCTTCTTTACTACCGTCGTTCTAAGCAAATAAGATGCATAAACATGATAAACATCACATGCAATCAAATAGTGACATGATATGGCCAATATCATATTGCTCCTTTTGATCTCCATCTTCGGGGCTCCATGATCATCATCGTCACCGACATGACACCATGATCTCCATCATCGTGTCTCCATGAAGTTGTCTCGCCAACTCATTACTTCTACTACTATGGCTACCGGTTAGCAATAAAGTAAAGTAATTACATGGCGTTGTTCAATGACACGCAGGTCATACAATAAATAAAGACAACTCCTATGGCTCCTGCCGGTTGTCATACTCATCGACATGCAAGTCGTGATTCCTATTACAAGAACATGATCAATCTCATACATCACATATCATTCATCACATTCTTCTTGGCCATATCACATCACATAGCATACCCTGCAAAAACAAGTTAGACGTCCTCTAATTGTTGTTTGCATGTTTTACGTGGCTGCTATGGGTTTCTAGCAAGAACGTTTCTTACCTACGCAAAACCACAACGTGATATGCCAATTGCTATTTACCCTTCATAAGGACCCTTTTCATCGAATCCGTTCCGACTAAAGTGGGAGAGACTGGCACCCGCTAGCCACCTTATGCACCAAGTGCATGTCAGTCGGTGGAACCTGTCTCACGTAAGTGTACGTGTAAGGTCGGTCCGGGCCGCTTCATCCCACAATACCGTCGAAACAAGATTGGACTAGTAACGGTAAGCATATTGAACAAAATCAACGCCCACAACTACTTTGTGTTCTACTCGTGCAAAGAATCTACGCAATAGACCTAGCTCATGATGCCACTGTTGGGGAACGTAGCAGAAATTCAAAATTTTCCTACGTGTCACCAAGATCTATCTATGGAGAAACCAGCAACGAGGGGAAGGAGAGTGCATCTACATACCCTTGTAGATCGCTAAGCGGAAGCGTTCAAGAGAACGGGGTTGAAGGAGTCGTACTCGTCGTGATCCAAATCACCGGAGATCCTAGTGCCGAACGGACGGCACCTCCGCGTTCAACACACGTACAGCCCGGTGACGTCTCCCACGCCTTGATCCAGCAAGGAGAGAGGGAGAGGTTGAGGAAGACTCCATCCAGCAGCAGCACAACGGCGTGGTGGTGATGGAGGAGCGTGGCAATCCTGCAGGGCTTCGCCAAGCACCGCGGGAGAGGAGGAGGGAGAGAGGTAGGGCTGCGCCTGGGAGAGGTGAAACTCATGTGTTGGCAGCCCCAAAACCCTCAAGTATATATAGGGGAGAGGGGGGGCTGCGCCTCCACCTAGGGTTCCACCCTAGGGGCGGCGGCCAGCCCAGATCCCATCTGAGGGGGCGGCCAAGGGGGGGAGAGGGGAAACTTGCCCCCCAAGTTAGGTGGGTGCGCCCCCTCCCCCAACCCTAGGCGCCTTGGGCCCTTGTGGGGGGCGCACCAGCCCACCTGGGGCTGGTCCCCTCCCACACTTGGCCCATGCAGCCCTCTGGGGCCGGTGGCCCCACTTGGTGGACCCCCGGGACCCTCCCGGTGGTCCCGGTACGTTACCGATAAAACCCGAAACTTTTCCGGTGACCAAAACAGGACTTCCCATATATAAATCTTTACCTACGGACCATTCCGGAACTCCTCGTGATGTCCGGGATCTCATCCGGGACTCTGAACAACATTCGGTAACCACATACAAACTTCCTTTATAACCCTAGCGTCATCGAACCTTAAGTGTATAGACCCTACGGGTTCGGGAATCATGCAGACATGACCGAGACGTTCTCCAGTCAATAACCAACAGCGGGATCTGGATACCCATGTTGGCTCCCACATGTTCCACGATGATCTCATCGGATGAACCACGATGTCAAGGACTCAATCGATCCCGTATACAATTCCCTTTGTCTAGCGGTATTGTACTTGCCCGAGATTCGATCGTCGGTATACTGATACCTTGTTCAATCTCGTTACCGGCAAGTCTCTTTACTCGTTCCGTAACACATCATCCCGTGATCAACCCCTTGGTCACATTGTGCACATTATGATGATGTCCTACCGAGTGGGCCCAGAGATACCTCTCCGTTAACCGGAGTGACAAATCCCAGTCTCGATTCGTGCCAACCCAACAGACACTTTCGGAGATACTTGTAGTGCACCTTTATAGCCACCCAGTTACGTTGTGACGTTTGGTACACCCAAAGCATTTCTACGGTATCCGGGAGTTGCACAATCTCATGGTTAAGGAAATGATACTTGACACTAGAAAAGCTTTAGCATACGAACTACACGATCTTTGTGCTAGGCTTAGGATTGGGTCTTGTCCATCACATCATTCTCCTAATGATGTGATCCCGTTATCAACGACATCAAATGTCCATGGTCAGGAAACTGTAACCATCTGTTGATCAACGAGCTAGTCAACTAGAGGCTTACTAGGGACATGGTGTTGTCTATGTACCCACACATGTATCTGAGTTTCCTATCAATACAATTATAGCATGGATAATAAACGATTATCATGAACAAGGAAATATAATAATAACCAATTTATTATTGCCTCTAGGGCATATTTCCAACAGTGAAAGCAAAGAGACATCCACCTCCGGAGGAGAAGGTAGATCCGGTGAAAGCAAAGCGCACTATCGATGCCCTGAGAAAACCACCAAAGTCTCCGCCGAGAAAAACTATCAGCGCATTACTGAATAGACATATCTCGAAGCCCAACAGTCGGGAAGTATTGTCAGTGATAAAAGGTTAAAAGAACGAGTAGAGGGGGGAAATTGCCCAGCTCGGCGAACAAGCACAGCAATCGTGCCCCCGCTCAATGTGTCTAATGCTCCGGGGACGGTGGCCGGTTATGGCAATCTTGCAGATTACCTGCCTAACGATCAACTTCCTGATTTCTTGGAGGTGGACGAACACAGATACGAGTACGGGAAGCCTCTCGTCAAAGATGAAAAATCTCTGACAACAATGATATGAAGATTCCATAATTGGTACATGAAAACCTGCAGAGAGTCTGGGGGGACGAATGCTTTGTATCTGAATATTAAAGAGGAGCACGACCTCGTTTCAACTGATCTGTTGACTGTTCCATTTGATGAGTTCTTCGCGTTCTTCAATCAAAAGGCCCTTGATAAACTAATGGTCTTTTATTACTGTTTGTAAGTACTATTTCTGTCATTAAGTCTCTCTATATATAGCTCGGCTCTTTCATTGCATGTATTTATAATTAATTATCCTCAATATATTATGCAGATTGAAGATCGTCGAGTGCAAAAAACAAGAAATTTATGATATTGGGTTCATTAACACAAATATCATAGATGAATTTTTGGTTAAAAAGGACGTCAAAGAGGCCGAGGACAACTTGCTACGATCGTTGATCAAAAATCAAAACAAAGATACCATACTCTTTCCTTGCAACGGCAAGTGAGTTTTACTGTCGTGTGCATATTTGGTTTCCCTTATTACTCGAGCGAGGTTATAGTAATGTAATTGATGAGTTATGCATACGTGCGCAGGTACCACTATGTTCTTCTGGAGATTAAGCTTGAGCGGGGACTAGTAACCGTCTTAGACTCGAGACGGAAAGATCCCGAAACCTATGCGGACATGACTGAATTGCTCAACAAGTAAGTTCATTCGATCATTATCGCACCATATCGGGAACTTTTTGTTCATTTCCTGATATCTCAAGTAATAATAATTATTTTCTTTGTCTTGCAGGGTTTGGAAACAGTTCACCGCAAAAGCTCCGGGATTGCCGAAGGAGTTGTGATATATATACCCGAAAGTAAGTACTACTAGCTAGCTAGTTGCGCGCATCTCCGTTGATTCTATAGCTATACTTTCATCAATGCCATTTATAATGCTTCATTATCAGTTTGATTGACCTCTATTTCTCGTAAAGTGCTTGTGGCAGGAACAAGGGAATGATTTCTGTGGATACTACGTGCGCGAGTTCATCCACAACGCGACTTTGAAAAACAAGCGGGGCTACTCTAAAAGACAATATGAAGTGCGTAAGCAATAATATTCACAATTTCATTTTATTACACCATCATTTCTGTTGAGTTTCATTCATATATATGTATTAATTAACCCCCTTCTTCAAATTAGACGTGGCAGATGCGGAATGAACTCCTAGAACCAGATCGCATGAAAGCAATTCAAGAGGAATTGGCGGGATTCTTTCTTGACCACGTCATCAATAAAGCCGGAGAATACCATGTGGAAGTTGATTTCAAATGCTAGGGGATTGTAATTAAGAGATCTTATACATATTGTACATGTATGTAGCCAGTAGCGTCGGATACATGATACGAAAACTTGTTGTTCGATCAATCTCTCGGAGAAGGAGAGGTCGATCGATCACTTCTCTCGGTATGCATGACGAACTTCCGTACTCAATGGTTCTCTCGATCACTTATGTATATAGTACGTAGCATCGACCAAGCACGGACATAAGAGAGGACACTTCACCCTATTAATTAGCTAGCTAACACAATATATGAAACACCTAAATTAACCCCCCAAAACCTCCAACCCCCCCTCCTTTGAAAAAAAAACCCAACCACTGGAATGCTGACGCGTGGATGCCTTTTGGTCCCGGTTGGTTCCACCAACCGGGACCAAAGGCCCCCCTGCCTGGGCTTGGCGCACCGGCCACATGGAGGACCATCTGTCCCAGTTCGTGTTTGAACCGGGACTAAAGGGGGGAGGTATTAGTAACGACCCATTAGTCCCGGTTCATGAACCGGGACTAAATGCCCTTACGAACCGGGACTATTAGGTGTTTTTCTACTAGTGAGAACGAGAGTTGTAACTTAGCAAAAAAACGCCCATATATAGACCCGCTTGAAGACTAACTCAAATATCTCCCCCTTTGTCATCGAATGACCAAAAGGGTTGAAAATGAGGACTAACGCCCCTGAAGAATATCATGAAGATGGAGGAGCGCTAGCGTTGTCAGGGTCTTGAGTCGTTGTAGGGCCTGCTGCAGTGTCGTCCAAGTCTTCATGATCGTCCGTGGCGCATGATGAAGAATGTGAGTTGGCCACCAAGGAAGGAACCTTGACTTTCTTGAATTTCTTCGGTGGAGGTGCAGACCAGTCAAAGTCTTAGTTGAAGCCCATTTGCTTCAGATCTTCTTCACCATATATATGTGACAGAATAGCCCAGGTGCGATCAAACACTTCATGGAGGTAGTAATGGTTTTTCTTCACTGCATTATGCGTAGAGGTCATGTTGTGAAGAATAGAGCCAAACTGACGCTCAACCCATTTGTGATTCCGATCGACCTTCTGGTGAAGACTTATAAGCAGTTCACGGTCAGTCATCACACGAGGAGCAGTAGCTTGAGGACTTGACTTTGGAGCATTGGCAGCAGAATCATGTGTGGCAGAGTCATCATTGGTGGAGTAAGATGCAGCTTTGCGGAACTGACCATCCAATGGACGAATGCCTTCATCGATAATAGCAGGTGCCTTGCCCTTTCCTTCAAATGAGGAATATGTCTATTTGAGGACTTCAATCGGGGGCAAGTAGTTGCCATGGTTAAGAGTATCAGCCTTGTAGTTGAGTGAAGACCTTGATCGGAGGAATCTCATGATCCATGGAGCATAAGGCTTCAGCTCAAACGGTGAAAGTGCAACATTCGCTAGAGTCCTCATGAAGAAATCATGGTAATTGATAGGGATACCATGCATGATGTTGAAGAGCATATTCTTCATCATCCCCACAATTTCTTCATCTGATGAATCATGACCTTTGATTGGACTGATAGTCTTCGTCAGAATGCGATAGATGGTCCTTGGTACATACAGCAAATCCTTCATGTGGAATTTGGTCCTTTGAACTTGTCCAGGCTTCAGCGGCTTCATGAGCACTTGCATATAGTGGTCAGTGAGTTCAGGTTCATCATACAGACAACGAGCGCCTTCTGGTGGAGGACTGATCGGCAAGGCACGAAGCAATTCAGAGGTTGGTGCCTTGTAATGAGTGTTTTCTGTCATCCAGTCCAACACCCAGGAGTTGATGTCATGTGCTTCACCAGTGATATGCAACGTCGCATAGAATTGAAGAATTAGCTCTTCATTCCAGTCAACGATGTCAGTGCAGAAGTTAAGCAGACCTGCATCGTGAAGCATACTGAGAACCGGCGTGAAGCAAGGCATAGATTCCATGTCCATGTGAGGAATGTGCTCGTGGTCGAAGACTTTGTCCTTGTCAAAGACAACTGAGGAATAGAAGTTGGCCTGGCTAGCAGTCCAGAAGCGCTTCCTTCTAAGACGAGCATTGTCATATGGGTTGAATTCAGTAAAGAATATGTGCTAGCCGAAGAAATCATCAGCCTTGAATTTTGGCTTCTTGGAGAAGGGATTATTTGGCTTGGGTTGAGGGGTGTCAGTGATCTGCAGAACCACCTCAGGAATCGCAATCTCAGGTTCCTCATGCTGAGGAATTTCAGTGTCTTCTGCAGTTGCAGCCTGGGTCATCACTTCTTCATTCACATTTTCTTCAGCACTAGTGGCTAGAATTTCTTCATGGACAGACGGGGTTGCACGAGGTTCATCAGATCCCACTTGTATTTCAGTAGCGGCTAGGGACTGAGGAACAGCTTGGAGAGGAGTGAACAACGGAGAGTTGGGGTGCTGACTTTTCCAAAAGTCATCATTCAGTACTGGTGTGGTACATCTGATGTCCACATCCTCATCTTCCATTTCTTCAACACCTGCCTCTTCAGCAGTGAACTGAGGCATAGGTGAGGAGATGAATGGGGTTGAAGGGATTCTATCCACTTCAATTTCTTCGTCCAACTTCTCTGTCGAAGCAGCAAAAGGAGTTTCTTCATTGGATTCCTCGGGAATCACATAATCTTCACCAAAAGGAACAAGGTCCTTTCATGGCATTGATGAGACTGGAACCGCATCAATTGGATTGTCAATTTAACTGATCAGAGTCTTCATCTTCTTAGGAGCTGAAGAATTTGAAGAGGTTGATGCCTTCCTCTTTTTCATCGATGCACGCTCTTCATGCTTGGTCTTCTTCGCATCTGATGCAGATGGAAGGCTTGGAGTTGGGGTAGGCGCAGGAGGTGCAGAGGACTTTGGTTCATTTACCTCAGGCACAACTGATGCAGTTGTCCTGATTTGTTCACTTTCCTCAGGAGCATCACTGGTTGATGCCCTGGCAATATCTTCAGCGGCTGGAATGAAGTCATCAGGCCTGGTACTCTCATTTTCTTCAGCAGTCTGACTTACATCAGCGGTGCTGGCATGTTCTTCAGTAGGCTGGGCAGATGCTTCAGCCTGAGTAACTTCAACGTGCACAGGTGGAGCGGCACTTGAAGTGAATTTCTTCGTCAGATTAACGAAATGAACCTTTGCTCCCTTCCAATTAGCATAGTACCGATTGAAGTCATCACTCAATTGCTTGATTTCAGTTATTCAGGAGTAAGCGTGAGGACATTGTCCTTGAGGTAGCGTTGTTTCTTGTATTGCGCTTCTTCAGCCTTCGTCCTTCTTCA
This sequence comes from Triticum aestivum, assembly GCF_018294505.1. NCBI lineage: Eukaryota > Viridiplantae > Streptophyta > Magnoliopsida > Poales > Poaceae > Triticum > Triticum aestivum. Next base: position 688,371,796 of record NC_057807.1, on the reverse strand, counting down.
TATTTCCACTTCTCTTCCTCAATGAAGTGAGTCAGCACATGACTTTGACCAGGAGTGAGGTTCATCTCCGGCAAAGGTGTAGTGGGGTCCTTGTGCCATAAGTCAATAAAATCAAGGATCAACTTGGGATCCAGCATTAGTGGCGCATTGCTGCCTTTGGCTCTAGCGGCCTTGGCTTGCCTGTCCCTGATGATTTCAGCAAGTTCTTCATCATCAGCCTCATCGTCATCAGAGGTGATTTGGAAGGCAACCTGCTTCTTGTGAGGACTTGGGCGAAGGCCTCGTCCAGCAGTGGCCTTTTTCTTCAGCAGAGATGGTCCGGCTGCTTTGGATGAGATTTGGATGAGATTTCTCTGCCGCCGCTGACCCATCGTGCTAGGGCTTGTTTGTGTTTGAGAATTCGAGTACCTGATCAATCATGGTGTGGAGGAGGTCGAGCGGTGCTCCGGGGCTTAGGGATTTGGTGGGTGAACTGCGTCTTGTAGGCGAGGAGGCCGCCGGACGAAGCAGCGGCGCGTGGGTACCGTACGCGGGATGGAGGAGGAGATGATTTTCTTGTTGGGGAACGTAGTAATTTCAAAAAAATTCCTACGCACACGCAAGATCATGGTGATGGCATAGCAACGATAGGGGAGAGTGTTGTCCATGTACCCTCGTAGACCGTAAGCGGAAGCGTTAGCACAACGCGGTTGATGTAGTCGTACGTCTTCACGATCCGACCGATCCAAGCACCGAACGTACGGCACCTCCGAGTTCAGCACACGTTCAGCTCGATGACGATCCCCGGACTCCGATCCAGCAAAGTGTCGGGGATGAGTTCCGTCAGCACGACGGCGTGGTGACGGTGATGATGTTCTATCGGCGCAGGGCTTCGCCTAAACTCCGCGACGATATGACCGAGGTGGAATATGGTGGAGGGGGGCACCGCACACGGCTAAGGAACGATCCGTAGATCAACTTGTGTTGTCATGGGGTGCCCCCCTGCCCCCGTATATAAAGGAGCAAGGGAGGGGGTGGCCGGCCTAGGAGGAGGCGCACCAAGGAGGAGTCCTACTCCCACCGGAAGTAGGATTCCCCCCCTTCCAAGTAGTAGGAGTAGGAGTCAAGGAAAGGGGGAAGAGAAGAGAAGGAAGGAGGGGCGCAGCCCCTCCCCCTAGTCCAATTCGGACTAGGCCTTGGGGGGGCGCCCAACCTCTCCTCTCTTTCCCCTAAAGCCCAATAAGGCCCATATACTCTCTGGCGAATTCCTGTAACTCTCCGGTACTCCGAAAAATACTCGAATCACTCGGAACCTTTCCGAACTCCGAATATAGTCGTCCAATATATCGATCTTTACGTCTCGACCATTTCGAGACTCCTCGTCATGTCCCCGATCTCATCCGGGACTCTGAACTCCTTCGGTACATCAAAACTCATAAACTCATAATATAACTGTCATCGAAACCTTAAGCGTGCGGACCCTACGGGTTCGAGAACTATGTAGACATGACCTAGAACTATTCTCGGTCAATAACCAATAGAGGAACCTGGATGCCCATATTGGCTCCTACATATTCTACGAAGATCTTTATCGGTCAAACCGCATAACAACATACGTTGTTCCTTTTGTCATCGGTATGTTACTTGCCCGAGATTCGATCGTCGGTATCCAATACCTAGTTCAATCTCGTTACCGGCAAGTCACTTTACTCGTTACGTAATGCATCATTCCGTAACTAACTCATTAGCTACACTGCTTGCAAGGCTTATAGTGATGTGCATTACCGAGAGGGCCCAGAGATACCTCTCCGACAATCGGAGTGACAAAACCTAATCTCGAAATACGCCAACCCAACATGTACCTTTGGAGACACCTGTAGTACTCCTTTATAATCACCCAGTTACGTTGTGACGTTTGGTAGCACCCAAAGTGTTCCTCCGGTAAACGGGAGTTGTATAATCTCATAGTTACAGGAACATGTATAAGTCATGAAGAAAGCAATAGCAACATACTAAACGATCAAGTGCTAGGCTAACGGAATGGGTCATGTCAATCACATCATTCTCCTAATGATGTGATCCCGTTAATCAAATGACAACTCTTTTGTCCATGGCTAGGAAACATAACCATCTTTGATAAACGAGCTAGTCAAGTAGAGGCATACTAGTGACACTATGTTTGTCTATGTATTCACACATGTATTATGTTTCCGGTTAATACAATTCTAGCATGAATAATAAACATTTATCATGATATAAGGAAATAAATAATAACTTTATTATTGTCTCTAGGGCATATTTCCTTCATTTCTTGCATGGGCACCTGAAATCTCAGGCATCTATACTATCAAGTCGGCGTACCATGCCCTAATGAATCAAAAAGAGCGTCATGCTCATGATGAAGGGCAGGCTACCGGTTCCTCGGATCAAGAACCGTTATGGAAAGCAATCTGGAAGCTTAATGTCATCCCAAAGGTGAGAGTTTTTTTGTGGCGTGTTGTCAAGGGAATACTCCCGGATGAAGTAACCTTACGACACAGACACATCCGACAGATCAGCTTATGCAAAATCTGTCAAGCCATGAATGAAGACCTCGAGCATGCGTTGTTGAAGTGCTCACATGCAAGGCGATTCTGGGAACAGGCGCAACTGCTGTTTGACTATCGCTTGCCACGGCTTCATTCTGATACTTGGGCCAGGGACATTATGTGTGATGATCTGTTCACGAAGAGAGAAAGATCTATCACCATCTCTGTCATGTGGTCCATATGGCATTCACGTAATCGTATTACTCACGGTGAAGAACGAATTGATCCGGCGCATTCAGTTCGTCTCACCAGGGAAGCACTTGCTCTCCTTGATATTCCACTGAAACAAGCCAAAGTCCTTCCGGGGCATGGTTGGAGGCCGCCGAAATCAGGCTTTATCACATGAAATACTGATGCGGCTACCCGTCGTGATGATGGGAAAGGAGGAGCATGAGGAGTACTTCGATCCTCTACCTCATTTCTAGGGGCTTGGAGCAAGCCGCTTATTGGAGTCACTGATCCTTTGATTGCTGAAGCTTTGGCACTAAGGGAAGGAGTTATCGTTGCAAATCTTCGTGGCTTCAAGAAGATTATCATGGAGACGGATTGCCTTGAGGTGGTCAATCTCTGGAACACTCGTCATGGATCTCGTTCGATCGTGGCACCTATTCTTGTGCAAATTGGAGAGTTATGTAATAATTTTGATGTTTTCATACTTCAACATGTAACTAGATCAGCCAATGGTCCTGCACATCTTTGTGCACAACATGCCTGTATGTTGCACACGACCGAAAGTTGGATTGGTGAAACTCCTAGCTTCCTGATCAGCAGCCTTCTGGTTGACTGCTCGGCGAACGCCTTTGTTGAATAAAGCTCTCATAATTCCTCGCAAAAAAAGGGAATAACAACCGAGGTGCTCCTTGTCACGCGGGCCCAATTGTTTAATGATCTTTTTTTTATCTCCCGGGGATTGTAAATATGAAAAGCTTTGTACTTGCAGTTCCAATGCTCCATACATGATTTTGAAAATGATAATCTCCAATGGTCGTGATCATATTTTGATGCATCACCGAGATATACTATCACTCTCAATTTCGTGAAATCATGAAGAAAAAATTAAACACGTAACCATATTAGAAATCGTGAATATTTTTCAAATTCATGGACACTTTTATAATTTTTTGAAAATTTAAAATCAAGAACATTTTTTTAATTCATTAACATTTATACTATTTGCAAACATTTTTCTTTTTGACAATTTTCTTGCAACGGCGAACATTTCTAGAATGGACGAACATTGTTTTCAAAATTGGTGGAACTATTTTCAAAATTCATGAATAATTTTTTGATTTAAGGAACATTTTTCTAAATGCATAATCACTTTTTGAATCAGCAAGAATTTTATGAAAGAATAAACTATTTCGTAAGTCACAAACATTTTTTCAATTTTTAAGATATTTTTTCATTCATTAACATTTTTTGAATTGGAGAAATTTTTTTCAATTTCTTCAACATTTTTTAATATACAAGCTTTCTAAAAAATCATGAACATTTATTGATTTCCCAAAAAATTGTTTTCGAAATTTCTACATTTTTTTAATAAGCAAACTTTTTTTCATAAAATCTCAAATATTTTTTGAAACTAGAAGCGTTATATGATTTACTAAACCATTTATTTCGAAATGTTCATTTTTATTATTTTTGCAAAAATTTTAAGTCCCAAATTATTTAAAGTAGAAAAAACAAAAATGGAAAAGTGAAAATGAAAAAAATAAAAATAGTTCACACGGTCATGGCCTGGGCCAAACGGCCGTGTTGCGTCTTTTCCCAGCGTGCGGAGCGCAGTATAGGAGGCCCATACATGGGTTTCTTTTGTGTGAAAAGTTTTTTTATCACTTATAGGTGGTATTGGTGGGTAATATTTACAACTTTAGGGACAATTTACATGACCTACCTCAAGAAGCAATAGCTCATTTATTATTTGGTACAGATAATTCAAAATAATTATATGATCTTCTAGACCTCACATCAAGTAGCTTAGGTATTCGCCTCCATTTCTTTTATTCTGCATATAAGATTTGTCAAAAGTCAAACTTAGTAAAGTTTGATCAAATATATATTAAAAAATACCAACATGTACTCTCTCCGGTCATTTATACTCTGCATATATGAATTATCTGAAGGCAAACTTCGTAAAGATTGAAAATATTTATATGAAAAAATATCAACATCTACTATACTAAAGTTATACAATATGAAAATTAAATTTGTGGCACATCTAGTGATATTGAATTTCTATTGTGAATATTGATATTTTTTATATAAAGTTGGTCAAACTTAATGAAGTTTGACTTATAAAATCTTATAGACGGAGTAAAAAAGACAGGGAGTAAAATACTAAAGTTATACAATACGAAAGTTAATTTCATGATGCAACTAGTGATATTTGATTATTCCCTGCAAAAATAATATGATATCGATTTTGTATTGTGAATGTTGATACTTTCTTATAAAGTCAGTCAAACTTCACGAGGTCTAAATAATATGATATTGATTTTGTATTGTGAATGTTAATATCTTTTTTATAAAGTTGGTCAAACTTTATGAGGTTTAAATAGTATGATAATGATTCTGTATTGTGAATGTTGATATTTTTTAAAAGCTGGTCAAACTTCACGAGGTTTGACATTATATACGCAGAGTAAGAAATCAGAGGGAGTACTTGCGAACTGCTATTATTTGGGGAAATTACTAGTAGAGCTATAAGACCAAATTTATCGAGTTTGATGTGGAAGTGCGTTTGGGCTCTGGCGCCATCTTCGCAACATAAGAGCGCGAGGATGGCTGCCGACAGTGATGCATATGCTGAAACCAAGGGTGGATTAACGATCCGCTCGGCTCGTTAAGTTGGTGCTCGCTAAAGCTCAGCTCGGTAAGATTAACGAGCAAAAAACCCTACTCGGTTCGTTTGAAACTTGTTAAGCTCATGAGCGCTCGTTAACAGATTATGATGTGTTAGAGTCTATATGATGAGTGTACATGTATTTTTTAAGAAGTTTTGTCTCCTATGTAGATTAGATTGAATAGATAGGCTGAGGTGTTACAGAAATTTTATTATGTAAGATGAAATATGTGTCGTGTTGTAAGAGATACTGATGTGTTACAGTCTATATGATGATTGATGGTGTGCATGTATTTTTTAATAAGTTTTGTACTCATGAAACTCGTTAACTCGTTTGTTAAGCTCGTTAAGTTTAACGAGCTGAAGTTGATGATTGGCCAAGTTGAACTATTAAGCGCTCATTAAGCTAGCGAGCTACAATCTTTTGGTCCAGCCATAGCTGCGCGGGCTACAAGCTTTTGGTCCGGCCATAGCTGAAACGACGATGACTCTGTATGCTGATTCCCCCGGCATGCATTCTACCAGTCGTGCATAAATTCCCACCGTCCCAAAATAAAATTTTATTTTGGGACGGAGGGAGTAACATATAAGGCAACGGTAGCAATAGCTTTCCACAAGCAAAGCAAGTCACAGCACAATGAAATGCGTAAGATGAACATGAAACGGCCAGCATAATAATCACCACATAACCGCCCAGACGTTATAAGCTACGCACAGCAATAGTAGCTGACAGGTTCACTTGAAAAAGTGCGCAAATAATTCACAGTAGCAAAGGGCGTCTTTCTTGTTTTCGGGTCGGGAATGCTAGAAACTAAGCGACTTACGTTCCTCTCAAAAGTACTCTTCTTCCATGTAGACAAGACCGGCGGCAACCGCAACACGCTGTCACAGGAGACGGTCTCATTTCTTGTTGTTGTTGTTGAGCATCTTGAGCGACTGGAGCCCAAGCAGCAGGTCGCCCGAGTCGAGGAACACCTTGTTGTTGGAGGCTGCGATGGTGTGGGCGATCTCCCTGGCGGCTTCAATCTGCCTGAGCGCCACGAAAGCAGGGTTGTTGGCGATGGCATTGCCAATCAGCTCTGCACTCTTTGCCTCTCCCTGTTCAGATACCAAACACAAAAGGCGCATCAGCGTTCGGACCAGGTGCTCTAGTGTTAGCCAAGTGCTACCAAACTCAGCCAATGTAAAGAAATGTACAGAGCTATGTACCACTGGAAGTGACACTGGAACATAGAAAATGGTTAGTCTGAAACTAAATTCAGTCATATGAACATACCACCACTGGAAGTCTGACACTAAATTCAGTCATATGAACATAGCACTGGAAGTCTGAAACTATATTCAGTCATATGAACATAGCACTGGAAGTCTGAAACTATCTTCAGTCCTATGAACATAGCACTGGAAGTCTGAAACTATGTTCAATCATATGAATATGCAACTGGAAGTCTAAAACTAAACTATTGACGTAGCAATCCAATCATCATATGAAATGTACAACTTTACTAGAGTCAGGCTCAAGTGCTCCCAAGCTCAGCAAATGCATGGACATATATAATATGAAGACTTAAACAACACTAGCAATATGCCTCTACTAACTACCACTGGAAGTCTGAAACTAGATGAAGCCATATGGAAACCATGTACCATAAACTTAACAAATGGAATGTACATTTCTACCAGTGTTTGGTTCAAATGCGCTACCAGTGTTTGGCTCAAATGCACTACCAAAACTCATTAAGTGATGATGAAGCTATGAAGACATAAAGAACACTGGCAATATGCCTCTAGTAACAATGATTGAAACAGTAAAGAGGATAAGTAGGTTAAGTAGTGCGAAAGAGAAATATCGAGTCCCTGTTTTGCTTACCTGTGCCCTGATAATTGCACTTTTCTTGTCTTGCTCAGCCTTCTCAACAATGAACTTGGCACGCTCAGCTTCCTGAGCAGCAACCTGTTTGGCTTCAATGGCATGAGTGAACTCTTTACCAAAGCTGAGACTGGTAATGGACACATCATCCAGAGCGATGTTGAAGTTCTTCGCCCTCTCTGTCAGAATCTTCCTGATCTCCCTGCTCACAGCCTGCCATTACATGAAGGATAAGTCAGTAACATATTCCAAGTAAGACTAGCTATTATCTCCTATGGCATGGAAAACATGTACACACAGCAAACATGGTGAAGCTGTACCTCTCTCTGTGTGATTAGCTGACTGGCATTGTACTGGGCAACCACAGCTTTGAGGGTTTCATGAATGATTGAAGGCAATACTCTCTCATTATAGTTCTCCCCCAGGGTCCTGTACATAGTTGGTAGTCTCTCTGGCATAGGTCGTGTCAGAACACGAAGACCAATTCTCACCTGTCCAAATTATCAAGCAGTGTCATATATATGCAAGGAGCTGCAGTGTAAATGCTACTTCTGAAAATAAGTGCATGACCACTAAAATTTCACGTAGTCAGAATGATACAACTTGTTCAGCGTCAGCTAATCGTCTTAATCATCATGGCAACATATAATCATGAAGCAAACAAGTATTTGCGACTGCTGTTAACAGATTCAAAGCGAATGAGTTGAAATGCTTATTCACAGGCAATATATAATGGTGACCACTGCTAACAGATTAAAAGCAAAAGAGCTAAAATGCATATTCACAGAGCAGTAGACACTAGACAGTCATAGGCTACAATGGTGTGGGATTTCATAGATCAACTGACATGGGTTGCATTAAAATCCAAATGAATCAACAAACATTGACTCCATCAATGCCAGCTATTCCATAACAGCCATTGTCACGGTAACAGGAGACTCAGAAATGATAATGGCGAACACCTGACATGTACCAGATTCCACCCACCTATCCAAATTGGTAAAAAATTCAGATATGCTCAATACCCTTGCAGGCTACAGTTACAGAATATGCTCAGAAATGCAATGCCAGAACCGTTTTACATGTACCAGACTCGGTCCAAATTGCTAGCCAATCACTTCACATGAGCAGAGTATCAACAAATATCTACAAATAAGACTCGCACAGGCTACAATTGCAGAATATTAACAACATGGCGAACTAAAAGCAGACCCCTTGGTCGGTCCCAGGCATGGATTCTCACACGCAGGTAAGCAGTAAATCAGGCATCCGTGCTAGGTGACGAGGGATCGAGAGAGGGTCAAGTTACCATCTGGAGATCCCGGCTCCCGGAGGTGCTCTCGACGAGGTTGGGTCGCGCGCGGACGTCGTAGATGATGGGCCTCTCGAACCAGGGGATGACGATGTGAGTCCCCTCGGGGTAGACCTGCAGGGAGCAGACCCAGGAATCAAACGCGGAAGGAAGCCGACAAATCGGGCAGAAAAAACAGCGGGGTGCAAGCAAAATCCGGCGCGCGCGGCCGAGATCCGCGGATCCGCGGGAGGGGAGGGGTTGGCGGCTACCTTGTCCTTGATCCCCTCGAGGCGGTTGAAGACGATGGCCCGGTGGCCTCCCTCGACGTTGTAGAGGGTCTTGTTGCCGAGGTAGAGCGCCGCGCCTCCCAGCAGCCCGAGCTTGACCAGCGCGCCCGCGCCCGCCGGCGCGCTCGGCATCCTGGCGCCCTTGAAGTTCATCTCGCTCGCCGGCGCCGGGGGGTTTAGCTAGGGTTACTCGGCCGATTTGGGGGAGAATGGGGTGCGCGGAGGAGGAGGCGGGCGGAGGGTGGGGAATAGGGGATGGAGGAGGAGGAGGGTGGGGGTGTTAAGTGGGCCGGGCCGGTGGGTCGGGGCCGTCGGATCTCGGACGGACGGCGCGGATGCGGCGGTGGGGCGCGTTTCTTTCCTCTGCTGCAAGAAAGGGGAATGGGGGTGCTGCCTTCCGGCCCAAGATGGTCTCGCGCGCCTGACTCCTGGGTCCCGCGGTTGCGGCATTTCTCTCGTGTGACTGGTCAACTTGCGCCCGTGCACAACTAAAAAAACTAAAAAAAGATTTTTTTTTACGGGGACACACCTAAAAAAGTTGCGCTCGTGCACAGCCTAAAAATAAGTTGCGCTTGTGCACTTGTAGTTGTCATTTAACTTTTTTGAGTGCCCCCGTGCACTCTTTTTTTTTCTAAAAAACTTCTGAACTATTCATTTTCAATCATGACAGTACAACGAACATCAGAAATAACAAAAAATGCATCCAGGTTCGTAGACCACCTATCGACCACTATAAGCACTGACGCAAGCCGAAAGCGCGCCGCTATCATCGCCCCTCCCTCGCCGGAATCGGGCACAACTTGTTGTAGTAGACAGTCAGGAAGTCGTCATACTAAGGCCCCATTGGACCAGCGCACCAGAACAACAAACGCCGCCGATGAAGGATAACGTAGATTGAAAGGATCCAATCCGAAGACACGAACATAGACGAAAAACAACCAGATCCGAACAAACCCACCGAGGATAGATCTGTCGGAGACACACCTCCACACGCCCACCAACGATGCTAGACGCACCACTGGAACGGGGCCTAGGCGGGGAGACCTTTATTCCATCTTCAGGGAGCCGCCGTCGTCTCATCTTCCTGAGCAGGACACAAAACCCTAACAATTCTAAAAGGAACGACTAACAACGGAGCCCTCCCGCCGGCCCTTGCCAGGATCCACCTCGCCTCCATGGCCCTAGGGCCACCGGAGACGAGGTAGACCTGCGGCAGAGCCGGCGAGAGGCACAAACCCTAGCTTTTTAGGTGGAGGAGGAGGCGGCGGCTGCGTTGTCTTTGGATGTTGCGTTTCGTGGGTACTTGCAGCCTGAGGAGCCGCGCCTGTGCACTCCTACACACCCTAAAACTAAGTCGCACTCCCGCACACGCTAACACTCCCTCTGTTCCAAATTACCTGTCACGAAAATGGATGTAACTAGAGGAAATATGCCCTAGAGGCAATAATAAAGTTGTTATTTTATATTTCCTTATTCATGATAAAGGTTTATTATTAATGCTAGAATTGTATTGATCGGAAACTTAAGGCCATGTGTGAATACATAAACAAATATCGTGTCCCTAGTAAGCCTCTACTAGACTAGCTCGTTGGTCAAAGATGGTTAAGGTTTCCTAACCAAAGACATGTGTTGTCATTTGATAACGGGATCACATCATTAGGAGAATGATGTGATGGAAAAGACCCATCCGTCAGCTTAGCATATTGACCGTTCAGTTTATTGCTATTGCTTTCTTAATGTCAAATACATATTCCTTCGACTATGAGATTATGCAACTCCCGGATACCAGAGGAATACCTTGTGCGCTATCAAACATCAAAATGTAACTGGGTGATCATAAATATGCTCTACAGGTATCTCCGAGGTGTTTGTTGAGTTGGCATAAATCGAGATTAGGATTTGTCACTCCGTGTATCTGAGAGGTATCTTTGGGCCCTCTCGGTAATGCACATCATAAGAAGCCTTGCAAGCAAAGTGACTAATGAGTTAGTTGCAAGATGGTGTATTACAGAACGAGTAAAGAGACTTGCCAGTAACGAGATTGAACTAGGCATGAAGATATCGACGATCGAATCTCGGGCAAGTAACATACCGATGGACAAAGTGAATTACGTATGTTGTCATAACTATTTGATCGTTAAAAGATTTTCATAGAATATGTAGGAGCCAATATGGGCATCCAGGTTCAGTTATTGGTTATTGACTGGAGAGATGTCTCGGTCATGTCTACATAGTTCTCGAACCCGTAGGGCCCGCACGCTTAAGGTTCGTTGACGATATAGTGTTATATGAGTTATATGATTTGGTGACCGAATGTTGCTCAGAGTCCCGGATGAGATCACAGACATGAAGAGGAGTCTCGAAATGGTTGAGAGGTAAAGATTGATATACATGACAATGGTATTCGGATACCAGAATAGTTTTGGAGTGCACCGGGTACTCATCGGGTCACCGGAAGGGGTTCTGGGCACCCCTGGCAAGTGTATGGGTCTTATGGGCCAAAGGGGGGAGACAGACCAGCCCAAAAGGGGGCTGGTGCACCCCTTCCCTTGGCTGGCTGGCCCTAGGGGAAGGAATGGGGAGGGGTGGCCCCTCCTGCCTTTCCCTCCCCGGGAGAGAAAGGAAAGGGGGTGCGCCACCTCCTCCTTCCTTCCTTCCGCACTCCTAAGGGGGGCGCCAGTTGGGGGAAGACCCCAAGTAGGATTCAACCTACTTGGGGGCGCCTCCTGGCTGCTTCCTCCACCCCCACCTATATATATGAGGGAGGGGGCGGCTAGCACAACACACACCATTGTCTTAGCCGTGTGCGGCGCCCCCTCCACCGTTTGCAACCCCGTCCATATTTTTGCAGTTCTTAGGCGAAGCCCTGCGGAGATAGCTTCACCATCACCGTCATCACACCGTCGTGCTGCCGAAACTCATCCACTACCTCGCCGTCTTGCTGGATCAAGAAGGCGAAGGACGTCACCGAGCTGAATGTGTGCTGAACAGGAGGTGCCGTACGTTTGGTACTCGATCGGTTGGATCGCAAAGAAGTTCGACTACATCAACCGTGTTACTAAACGCTTTCACTTACGGTCTACAATGACACATAGACACACTCTCCCGTCTCGTTGCTATGCATCTCCATGGATAGATCTTGCGTGTGCGTAGAAAAAAATTGTTTTCCATGCCACATTTCCCAACACCTTCCACGTTAGAGCATGCTGACAAGAAATTCCGTGTGGAAAGAAGGACCTCACCGATCGATCCTCTCTCAACAAACCATGCACTTGAGCCATGCTCAGCAAAAAAGATGGCATCCACATTTATCTTTACACAATCTGTCTGAAAGGGCATTCAATCATCATGAACCTCCAGGTTGCACTTGTTTGTTGTTCAACATCACTGGTTTACCCTTTCCATTACACCCAACAAGCAAGGTGCCATGTAAACCATCAACAGAGGACCTATAACTATCCAGAAAATTAACAAAAGAGCAAAATGGACCTCGTCCATCCCTAAATATCACATTGTTCTTTAGATGTCGGGCTCTCGGTGAAATAAAAACTTTTAATCGCACAATATTTCTCACATTATCAAGTAAGACCACCAACCAATCTGGACCACTAGAGTTAACAAAAACCTACTCTTTTAGCTTGTTTGGTTGGGGGAGGTGGTGATTGGGAATGGGAGTTTAAGATAAGTGAGACTTACACTAGTAGAAAAGGGGGCAATGGTCCAGGCCGGGTCAGCCCATTAGTCCCGGTTCAGTCCAGAACCGGGACCAATGGTGGCATTGGACCCGGTTCGTGAGCCCCGGGGGCCGGCCGGGCCATGTGGGCCATTGGTCCCGGTTCGTCTGGACCTTTTGGTCCCGGTTGGTGGGACGAACCGGGACCAATGTGTCTCGCTCCTGGCCCACCCCCATTGGCCCCGGTTGGTGGGATGAACCGGGACCAAAGGCAGCCCATTAGTCCCGGTTGGTGGCACGAACCGGGACTAAAGGGTTGGTCCTTATTGCGGCCAGAGTTTAGTCCCACCTCGCCCACCGAAGGGCGCTCACACCCGTTTATAAGCCGCTCCCTCTCTGACTTGTTGAGCTCCTCTTAAAGTGAAAATAGATGCCCTTATACAGGGAATTTGACCTAAATTCATATTGAATTTCTCTGAAGTTAGTAGAAATTTATTATGAATTTAGGTCTAATTTTCTCTATAAGCGCATCTATGCTCATTTTTTAGTAAAGTTAATCACAACTATTTTTTCTTCTATTTATTTCTGAGTAGTTTTTTATATAGTTTTTTTTGTTTTCTGCTATATTTATTTTTTCCTATTTATTTCTGAGTTGTAATAAGTCTTTAAAAATAAAAAAGAGGCGCAATGCTCGTTAATTAGCTTCAAGCCTTTTGGAATAGTGTAAACTGCACTGCACATAGCTCCGTGCAGTCTAACCTATTCCTCAAGGCTTAAAGCTAAGCAACGTCAGGTTAGCATTGAGCCTCTTCTGCATCGTCTCTGCACTCGGGGCTTATAAACCGCTGCGAGTGCCTCTCACTTGGCGAGGTGGGACTAAAAAACATCTGTAGAAAGAATCAACTAAAAAACTCTTTTACCGGTTCATGGCACGAACCGGTATTAAAAGGGGCTCATGGGGCACCAGCCTTAAAACCTGTACCAAATAAAATGCCTTTGTAACAACCTTAGAACTGGTACCGAAGGAATCAACTAAAAAGCTTTTATAAAGCTCTAGTATTATTAAAACTAAAATTATATAGAATTTTGTTACAAACTTTAATAGCAAAAAGGATTATCATAAAAGGAAATAAATGAGTAATTAGAATTCTGTTCAAAACATTAAAAGCAAAAAGAATTATCATAAAAGAAAATAAATAAGTAATTAGAATTCTGTTCAAAACATTAAAAATAAAAAGAATTATCATAAAAGAACATAAATAAGTAATTAG